>NC_057803.1:208434504-208499561 GCF_018294505.1 Triticum aestivum | reverse complement strand
TGAGGAACCGGTAGAATATCCGGTAGACCACATCAGCGATCTCCCGGACGTCATCCTTGAGGAGATCATATCGCTTCTCCCCACCAAGGATTGCTGCCGCACACAAGTCCTCTCAACTCGGTGGCGCCCTCTATGGCGCACCATGCCCCTCAATCTCGATTGTCGTCAGATATATGTCCTTCCTGAATTTGATCTCCTCAGAGCCATCGTCTCCTCTCACCAGCTGTCGGTGTCAAAACCGGCGGATCTCGGGTAGGGGGTCCCGAAGTGTGCGTCTGAGGTTGATGGTAACAGGAGACAGGGAACACAATGTTTACCCAGGTTCGGGCCCTCTTGATGGAGGTAAAACCCTACGTCCTGCTAGATTAATATTGATGAGTGTAGGGGTTACAAGAGTTGATCTACCATGAGATCGTAATGGCTAAACCCGAGAAATCTAGCATATCTGATTATGAATGTCCCTACGGACTAACCCCTCAGTTTATATAGACATTGGAGGGGACTAGGGTTGTACAAAGTCGGTTACAAAGAAAGGAAATAGTATATCTGGCCGCCTGGCTTGCCTTCCACGCAAAGGAGAGTCCCATTCGGACACGGGAGAAAGTATTCTATCTTGTATCTTCAGGGCCCAATAGTCTGGCCCATGTCCAAAGGGCCGAATGCCCGAGGACCCCTTAGTCCAGGACTCTCTCAGCAGCCCCTGAACCAGGCTTCAATGATGAAGTGCCCGGCGCGCAGGTTGTCTTCGGCATTGCAAGGTGGGTTCCCCCTCCGACCACTTCAAAGTTCTTGACTTAAAGAGCGATATTTGGCTTTTCCATTTAATGTCGCGCCCATCGGCTTCCACGCCTTCCTGACTTTAGCTTCCACATGGCGAGCGAATACGAGAGGTCGGGGTGTTTTTGCACATACCACCCTGACCATAAAAAAGAGGTGCCTATTTAAAGAGAATAGATCTTAGATCCATTCCACACCCCGCGAAAAATTCTCAGAGCTTGATAAGAAAAACCACCCCAACATGGCTAGCGCTCCCAGCTCTTCCTCTCGTCCCCACGGCTCCAAAAAGGGTGATTGGGAGAGATGTTCCGTATCCCCCGGTCAGCTGGCGAAGCAGCAAAAACAGGGTTTTCTTCCTCCCGTGGATCTAGTCCCCATCCGAGCAGGATTAACGTCCTTCAACGGCGGGGTTCAAGCGGAGAATTTCCCCAATCCATCCAGGGGGAACGAGTATGCTTCGTTCCCTTCCTGCTGAGAGGCGTCGGATTTTTGATCCATCCCTTCCTCCGAGGACTGCTGGAGTATTATGGCCTTCAACTGCACAGTTTCACTCCCGCCTCCATCCTGCACATCGTGGGTTACGTTGCTCTATGTGAGTTATTCCTGGACTGTGAGGCCCACTTTGATTTATGGAGAAAACTGTTCTGCCTCGTCCCTCGTAATCAAGGGGGATCAATATTCAAAGTGGGAGGAGCCGAAGTGTGGTGCATCGCCGGGACCGAATACCTGTCCGGCACGCCGAAAAAGGCTTCCGAAGAGTGGCCTTCCAAATGGTTCTATATTGATGATGTTGCTCTTCCTGACCCAGTTCGAATGGGTCTCCCCGAATTTTCAAGTGCTCCATTGAAGAAATGCCACAACTGGCGTCCTCGAAGCCTTGAGGAGGAGGACAACGCGGAAATTAGTCAGCTGATCGGTAAGATTCAGACGCTCGCCCAGTCTGGATTATCAACAGTCGAGGTAATGGCGATATCCATAGTGCGGGGGGTCCAACCACTCCAATATAGAGGGCTACCCATGTGGCACTACAATGGGGAAGATGACGCCTCACGCTGCGGTCGGAAAGGTCTGAAAACCCCCACCGCTTTGGCCAAAATATTGGCTGAACTGTACAAAGGGGAGAAGGAGGAGTTCACTCATCTCCAATGTCGAGACAGATTTTCCATGTATAATTCTCCTAGCTGGGTAAGCTCTGACCCCACCATTTTACTCCTCTCCCTGAATCATTTTTGACAGACAGTAACCTATCCACTTGCAACAGGAATGGCGAAAGGCTATCGAAGGGATCCATAACCCCGCCCCCCAGCCAGAGGGTCACAACCGGGACCTTGACCCCGTATTTGAAGAAGATCCGGACATATTTGTGGAGCTCGAGGATGGAGTATTCTATCAGACAAGATACGATGGTACAGAAGTACCCACCATCGCCGATTACCCCGGCCTCCTTCCTGCTTCGCATGTAAGTAATTTAAAAGGCACCTTCTTCGAAAGAGTTTCCTTACTATGCCTCACCCACCGCACTATTTCGTGTTCCAAAGGGGAGGCGCTCAACATCACAACGTGCACCATAAGCGTCTCCGAGGAGAGCGGCGCCCGTGACGAGCACATCTTTGAAGAGGAAGGCAAATGATAATAAGTCAGAACCCTTGTCAAAGAGGTAAAGCTTTCTTTTAAAGAATACATCTTCTGATCACCACATCAAATCATGATGCCATTCGCCGCATTTTATCAGGAAAAGTGTCCACCGGACTATGTCCGGGGATCCTGCCAGTCGTGCCTCCACTAGTCAGGCTCCGGACCCTGCCCTAAGGACGGGGGCTGATACGGGAGTGGCGCCGAACTATCCTTCCGCAGAGGATTCAGATGATATGTCCGTCACGAACTCTGAAGTGGAGAGTGCCATGAATCATCGTCATCGGAGGGCCGCTCTCCATGACCCCAGCTTTTCAAAGGAGGCATTCGATGCTTTCATCTTGGCCGATGCGTATATCCAGGCTACTCGGGATGGGCTTGTCAGAGCCACGGACCAGCATCTAAAAGATATGCGGCTAAGTTTATATTGTACCAATCTGATAGTTATATACAAGTAGCCACCGAGACTTGAAGCAGTTGATCCAACTGATTTAAGGATCATTGTATAACCAGGTACTTACGGAGAAGAAGAACCTGTTATCTCAGGAACTAGAAAAGTATCAGACCCAGCTAGCTGCTGCCAATGCCGAACTGGAGAAATCCAAGAAGGCGTCACCTGGTAATGTTCTCCTCCATTGAGAAAACATAATTGTATACCAAGAATGCTAACATGGTTGCTCATCTCTTAATAGGATCATTAGATCAACTGCAAGAGTGACTGACAGTCGCTCAAAGGGGAGAACAAGAAGCCAAAAGACTACTAGCCGCAGGTGAGCGTGTGCTAACACGAGTCGTGGAGGAGAAAAACAAGCTCCATGATTCCAAGACCCAACTGGGCGAGGAACTGAAAGATGTACAGGCCCAGCTGGCTGACTCCGTGAAGGAAAATAAGAAGCTTCGGGGCGGCATATTCAGTATGCTTTTCAAACTTGCCTCCCTATAATTCGGTGAGGGCTAGAACTGGCAGAGTTATGTCTGCAGGTATGCTGACCGGCCGTCCCGAGGAAGAAATGTCCGGATCTTCCGGCGACCTGCTACAAGAGTTGTCCCAGATGCACGAGCGAGTTCGGCAGGCAATGCATAGTGTTGCCAAGGCTTTATGGCCATCCGCCTCTCCTCCAGGAGGTGTGGCGGAGCTCGTGGAGCTGTTCAAAGGGGCACGACGGCGTATTCGGTTATGGAAGATATCAGCCTACCGGGAAGGTGCGCGAGAGCCTGGGCCATGGTAAAAACACAGTATACCAAGCTTGATCCGAATCATATGGCCCGGGTCGGACCGCTAGGGTCAGACGGGAAAGAAATTCCTGTTAGTTTGGTATATGACCAAGTAGAAGTAGCTGCCAAGTATTCCCAACAAGATTGTAGGCTAGACAGCCTGTTGGACGGCATGGAGGAGGTAGTTTTTTGAGTCCAAGTGAATATGTACTCTCCTTAATATATTTGTTCCTAGCCGGATTGTAAAAATGATTGTCATGGCCGACCTTTTTGCTTCGACCTCTGGACCCAAAGGTGCGGAGTGTTTTCGAATACTCGAGCAGTAAAAATAAACTGGGGTATGCATGGAAACCAGGCGTAGGGGTCATAGTTGCTTAAACAGACAAGTTGTATCCGGCTAGCTATGTTATATTACATTGTGATTGTAAGAAACATCTTCCAGAGAGAATAGTTCCGTTAAGGGTTCCTTTCCCTGGGTGTGCATGCGTTTAATAAGCATGTACGAGCTATGATCGAAAACATCACAATATAGGTAACATCTGGGGGTTCGTAGTGGAAGAAATGAACATCTTTAGTCCACCGACCGAATATTCCCTTAAGAACGCTAGCTTTCGGCTTCACCCAGTCTGAGGTACACATCCGGATGACCCGACAGTAACAATGGCAGAGGTGCTCCCTTTATGCCCTAGACGAACTAATGGGAACGTAGGGAATAAGCACAGGAGCCAGGCAACCCAGCTTGGCCAAAACTTAAGTCATATCAATGCATATAAGGGCGAAGAAAAGGTACATATGGGAAAAATACATATGTAATGAGCTTGATGCTCGGGAAATAGTGATAATAAGCTTCTGTGCAAGAAGCCCCCAGGTATAATGGACGTGCACATTTGAGAATGTGTACGCTATAGGTGTACAGTTGTAGCCACACGAAAGCTTTCCAACTAAAAAGAGGGTGAAAAGAGAGGATAAAAAAATAATGTAAGCGATAGGGAGGAGGAAGCAAATGAAGGGTTCGGCGCAAGACATAGAATCTTCAGAGTTCCAGGGGTTTGGTTCGAGGTGGTTATCTGATGCATCATGCAGGCGGTACGCTCCTCCAGTGAGAACTTCGTCAATTATGAAGGGACCCTCCCACTTGGGCTTGAGTTTGTCCTTTTTCTTCTCCGGCAAGCGTAGAACAAGTTTGCCAACATTGTAAGTCTTGGCCCATACTTCTCTGCTTTGATATCTACGAGCCTGCTGTTGATAAAATGCGGAACGGGCTTTTGCAATGTCGCGCTCCTCCTCCAGGGCATCTAAGCTATCCTGCCGATCAAGCTCGGCATCTCTCTCTTCGTACATGCGCACTCAAGGTGAGTCATGAATAATGTCGCAGGGTAACACAGCCTCTGCGTCGTACACCATGAAGAAAGGTGTATATCCGGTAGTACGATTGGGCGTGGTCCGCAGCCCCCAGAGTACGGAGTCGAGCTCCTCAACCCAGTGCTTGTCTGATTCTTTCAAAGACCACACTAGCTTGGGTTTTATGCCGCTCATAATAAGACCATTGGCTCGTTCGACTTGACCATTTGTTTGCGGATGATAGACGGAGGCGTAATCAAGCTTAATGCCTAGATTAACGCACCAGGCTTTCCCTCATCGGCTGTAAAGTTAGAGCCATTTTCGGTGATGATGCTGTGTGGGACACCGTAATGGTGCACAACGCCGGATATAAAGTCTATCACTGGTCCGGCTTCAGCCGTTTTAACTGGTTTGGCCTCTATCCACTTAGTGAATTTATCTACCATGACTAGCAGATATTTTTTCTTGTGGATGCCTCCTTTAAGGGGTCCAACCATGTCAAGCCCCCAGACCGCGGAGGGCTAAGTGATGGGGATTCTTTGTAGAGCAGTGGGTGGCATATGGCTTTGGTTGGCGACAAGTTGGCATCCGACGCAACATTGGACAAGGTCCTGTGCATCTGCTCGGGCCGTCGGCCAGTAGAAGCCTGTATGGAAGGCCTTGCTTACAAGGGCCCGAGCTGCGGCGTGGTGACCACTGAGACTGACATGAATCTCAGCCAAGAGCTGCCGCCCCTCCTCCTCGGAGATACATCTTTGGAGTACTCCGGTAGCGCTTTTCTTGTAGAGTTCTCCTTCGTGGACTTTATAGGCTTTCGAACGCCGAACAATGCAGCGAGCCTCATTCTGATCCTCAGGGAGCTCTTGCCTGTTGAGGTAGGCCAAGAAGGGTTCGGTCCATGGGGCGATGACTGCCATGATAAGAAGGGCCGACGGTGTTATTTCGGTGGCTCAGCCTCCACTGATGTCGGTATGTTCGAAATCTGGGGTTATGGTTGGATCCAGACTGACGTTCTTGTTCTCCCCTTGCCACACCACAGATGGCTTGAAAAGCCTTTCTAAGAAGATGTTAGGTGGGATGGAGTCGCGCTTGGCGCCCATGCGAGCAAGGACGTTTGCCGCTTGATTACTCTCTCGAGCCACATGGTGAAACTCGAGCCCCTCGAACCGAGCCGACATTTTGAGAATAGTGTTGTGGTAAACCACCATCTTCAGATTCTTGGCATCAAAATCTCCATTTATTTGAGATAACACGAGGTTCGAGTCCCCGCGCACTTCCGGGCATTGTATGCCCATGGAGACAGCCATCCGAAGACCATGCAATAAAGCCTCATATTTGGCTGCATTGTTAGAGTCTGTGTATAATATTTGGAGTACGTACTGAACTGTATCTCCAGTGGGGTATGTTAGGACAACGCCTGCCCCTAAGCCCGCCAGCATTTTGGAACCATCGAAATGCATGACCTAGTTGGAATATGCACCGTACTCTTTAGGGAGTTCGGCTTCTGTCCATTCGGCGACGAAGTCTGCCAATACTTGGAATATGCGTCGTAGCTTCCGAGATGCCATGAAGACCGTGTATGCTATCTTTTGATAATGAGGCTACCGGGATTTGCATGGAGTTAGGACGGTGGATACATAGTATACCGGCTTCTAGAGTGGGAATTTGTGTCTGTCCTCCTCTCGTTCGACGACGAGTACTGCGCTCACACCTGGTGTGTTGCAGATATGTATAATAACATTGGTTCATTGACGCTTGGCGTGGCCAGGATTGGGATGCTTGCTAAAAGAGCCTTTATTTCTTCCAATCTGGTCATTGTCGCATCTGTCCACTCGAAGTGATCGGTGCGTCTGAGAAGTCGATAAAGTGGCAATGCTTTTTCTCCTAGTCTGGAGATAAAGCGGCTTAAAGCTGCCAGGCATCCAGCTAGTTTTTGGACCTGCTTAAGGTCTGTTGGTGTAGCCAATTGTGATAAAGCTCGGATTTTGGCTGGATTTGCCTCAATTCCTCTAGTGGAAACAATGAAGCCTGGTAGTTTTCTAGAGGGGACGCCGAATACACATTTTTTCGGATTGAGCTTAATGTCATAAGTCCGGAGATTGTTGAATGTGAGGCGTAAGTCATCTATTAATGACTTGACGCACTTAGTGTTGATGACGACGTCGTCCACATATGCTTCAACTGTCTTGCCGATTTGTTTCTACAGTCATGTTTGAATCATGCGTTGGTAGGTGGCACCGGTGTTTTTGAGCCCAAAGGGCATAGTGTTGAAGCAGAAAGGCCCTTACGGGGTAATAAACACCATTGTGGCTTGGTCGGATTCCTTCATTTTAATTTGATGGTATCCGGAGTACGCGTCGAGGAAACACAATGAGTCGTGTCCTGTAGTGGCATCAATAATTTGATTGATGCGGGGGAGGGGGAATGGATCCTTAGGGCAAGCTTTGTTGAGGTCTTTGAAATCGACGCACAAGCGCCATGATTTATCCTTCTTTGGCACCATTACCAGGTTTGCTAGCCAGTCCAGATGTTTTATTTCTCTGATAAATCTGGCCTCATTTAGCTTGGCTAGCTCCTCCCCCATAGCTTGTCGTTTGGGTTCGGAAAAGCGCCGCAATGTTTGCTTGACTGGCTTGTATCCTTTCAGTATATCGAGGCTGTGCTCGGCCAATCTGCGTGGGATTCCTGGCATATCAGAAGGGTGCCAGGCGAATATGTCCTAGTTTTCGCATAGGAACGCTCGTAGTGCGGCATCCACCGTCGGGTCCAGCTGTGCGCCGATGGAGGCTGTCTTCTTTGGGTCCATCGTGTGGACTTGAAATTTGACTATTTCATCTACTGGTTTGAAGGAGGTGGATTTGGAGTGCTTGTCGAGGATTACATCATCCCTATCCACCATCGAGCGCAGCGTCGTTAACTCTTCGGCCGCAAGGGCCTTAGAGAGTGCCTCATGGGCTAGGGAGGTTGTTTTGTTTTCAGCGCGGAGGGCTATGTCCAGATCACTAGCGAGAGTGATAATACCGTTGGGCCCGGGCATTTTGAGCTTCATATACCCGTAATGAGGTATGGCTTGAAAGCGTGTGAATGCATCCCGCCCCAACAGGGCGTGGTACCCACTGTTGAAAGGGGGCACTTGGAAGGTTATCTCTTCAGACCAATAGTTCTCCGGCGTGCCGAATACCACATCAAGTGTGATTTTTCCTGCGCATCATGCCTTCCTACTAGGAATAATTCCTCAGAAGGTCGTGCTTCTTTGCTCGATGCGGCTCTTGTGTATTTCAATTTTACCGAGTGTATCCTCGTAGATGAGGTTTAATCCACTGCCGCCGTCCATGAGCACCTTGGTGAGTCGAAAGCCATCCACAATTGGATTGAGGACCAAGGCGGCTGGTGCTCGGACTGACCGAGTTCTTGGTTCGTCACTGGCATTGAAGGTTATGGCCGTGTCGTTCCAAGGATTTATTGTTGCGACTTGACAGACTTCGGCGAGGTCACGAAGTGCCCTTTTGCGCCGATTGTTTGAGGCGAAAGTCTCAAAGACCGTCAATACTCTGCGGTCGTCGTGTTCTGGGGGGAGTTGTTCCGAGGTATTTTTGGTGAGGATATCCTCGCCACTCTTGGCCACTTGCTGGAGTATCCAACATGCTCTAAGGCTGTGGGTAGGTATGGTATCCAGTGTTGTGTGTATTTTGCACGGCCTATCGAGCCATCCCTCCAGGACAGTTCTGCGCCCCATGATGGGTTTGGATTTCTTTACTGTTGTATCGGGCGCCCCATGAGGGTGCATCCTTTTTGTCCGGACAGAAGGTTGAGTGGGAGCTGGCGATTCCCAACGAGTTGCCTGAGTTTTCCAGGCACTTTCCATTGGGCAGTATTTCTGTACTATGGTTGCCAAGTCGGTGAAATGTAACACGCGACGGCAGTTGATAGCATTGAGGATTCCTTCGTCCGTACAATTACTGCGAAATATTGAGATCACGTCTTCATCGCGGCAATCCTTGATCTTGTTCTTGACAAGGAGGAACCTGGACCAAAAGTGATGGACTGTTTCCTGAGACTGCTGCTGTAGGTATGTGAGATCACGTGTATCTGGGTGGGTGGGTGGATTTAAATCTGAACCCTGACCCAATTTGAGATTCGAAGCTTGAGAAATTTCCAAACCGAATAGTTCGGGCTCCGGAGGATCGACCGATTTTTCGGGTCTACCATCTGATTCCAAGTTCGGAGGACAAGGCGTGTCGTTCCGTGGGCAGGTATCCGGCTCTTCGAGCTCGGGGATCCGAACATAGTTCGTCCTCATTATAGAGGGAGAGTTGTTGTTTTGCTCCTCCACTACCGCTATCTAATGGGTGATCGATGGAGATTTGATTTCTCTCTGATCAGGTTTAAGCCCAATCCGCAGTAGTCTATAGCGACCCCCAAGGCGGCGATGCGATCCAAGAGTTTGTTCAAGGACGATAATTATGTTGGATCCATTAGTCTGGAGCATTCAGAGTCAATTCAGAGCCAATTTTCGATGACCCGAGAAGTCATCGTCGGCTCACCGGCCGAATGGGTGGTCATGACGAAGCCACCAACCGGATGGTTTGGTCTGAGGCTAGGGCTCCATCAGCGGTGATGTTGTTCTTGATCATGAGGCAAGCCATCAACCCTGACTTCGACGACATAGTGGAACTCTCAATGAAAGCACAATGTCGGTGTCAAAACCGGTGCGGGTAGGGGGTCCCGAACTATGCGTCTGAGGTTGATGGTAACAGGAGACATGGAACACAATGTTTACCCAGGTTCGGGCCCTCTTGATGGAGGTAAAACCCTATGTCCTGCTAGGTTAATATTGATGAGTGTAGGGGTTACAAGAGTTGATCTACCACGAGATCGTAATGGCTAAACCCTAGAAGTCTAGCCTATCAGATTATGATTGTCCCTACGGACTAACCCCTCAGTTTATATAGACACTGGAGGGGACTAGGGTTGTACAAAGTCGGTTACATAGAAAGGAAATAGTATATCCGGCCGCCTAGCTTGCCTTCCACGCAAAGGAGAGTCCCATCCGAACACAGGAGAAAGTCTTCTATCTTGTATCTTCATGGCCCAATAGTCCGGCCCATGTCCAACAGGCTGGACGCCCAAGGACCCCTTAGTCTAGGACTCCCTCACCAGCAGGGGCCCGTTCAACACCTCTGCATCCCAACACGCTACCTGCTGTCCATCCCCGGCACGGTGGACACTTGGCTGTCATCCCCTGAATTCGGAACTCCAGCAATTTGAGTTCTTCCATTACCACGAAAGTTTCATACCACGAACACGCCAAGAATTCGTGCCCACACCACTGTTGTCCATCTCGCGGTTTTCCTCCTCTCTCCACACCACCACCTTCGCCCGGTGCCATCTACCAGACGATCTGGTGCAAATGATTTGACTCCCACTGCTAAAAAAACTTTTGCTTGTGGTGGTTTATCTGTTGGAGGCCTCACTACACAGCATCATCCACTCTAGTTTCCCTGCCCTGGAGTGCTTGCTGATTGTTTTGGGAATAGAAATCCCTATCAGTTGTCTCCAAATAAAGTTGCCTCACCTTAAAAGCATTGGAATTTGTTTTGAAGGACAGCAGCTCATCATCGAAGAAGCCCCTTCACTTCAAAGGTTGCTCCCTCAAAATTGTTATAAACCTTCGCAAATAACGGTCATCTTTGCGCCCAAACTGGAGACCTTGGGTCTAATTAGTGCTCTGTTTGATGATCACAACAAGCTGGTGTTTGGCTCCACACTTTTTTAGGTACCGTATCTTATCATCTACATATTTGTAATCATAAGCTGCATTTTTCATTTGTGCGCATAAGTTTTATATCATCTTGGAGTACACTTTGGGTACTAATATTATGTTATATGCTCAATGAAGAGTTCGTCCATGAATAGCCTATCAATGCTGTTGGATTCTATCAAGATCTTATATATCAGAATGTTTAGTTATGATTTGAACATAATTATTGTCTTGCTGCGATGCTTTCGGTCTCTGGAGAATTTATATATAATGGTGATGATTTCATGCACATTGAAAGACTGTATATATTGTACTAGAATTAACCGTTCAGTTGTTGCTCTTTCGACATACTCTTTTTTCAGACCTCAACTGTTTTCAAATCTTCATGTCTACTTAGATACTACAACCACATGGAGAAAAACGTATAACCGATCGGTGGCGTAATAAGCACCAGGATTTTCTTAGTTCTCATGACATTCGTTTGAGGACAATAAAGATGGAAAGATATGCATCCAACGAGGCAAACAGAAGCTTTGTCACATTCTTCCTGTTGAATGTGAGGTTACTATTGTCCATGAGCCTTAAGTTTTACATCAAGATATTTCTCATAGGCGGACACGTTGAACAGCAAAAAAAGAAGTTTCAGGTGGACAAGTGGACTTCTAAACGTGCTCGGCTTCTATTTACAACAAGTTGTAGTCATCCTGAAATAATTTTTTTTGCACAGGATGTTGATTTTATGGATCAAACCGATCCATTTGTTTGTGACTGCGAAAAAGAGTGGTTGTGTTAAATGTTACTGCCATGTTCAATCTGGGTTTTGTCTAAAAAATTGATGAACAATTAATCCTTGGGCTTTTTGTACCATTTGTAAGCTTGAGTTGCATGTTGTTGCCCTAGTACTCCCCTCCACCTGCCACTACATTGCCCCATCTTCCACAGTTGCGGTTCGTTCCCGTCCGAGGCCTCGCCATCGTTCTCCACCTTGGTTCGCTCGCTATGCCCGCCGTCGTCTGGCGTTGTCAACATGGTCAACAACCAAGAGGAATTAGGATATGACTGTATGTGGAGAAGCTGACAGTAGGGACCCACCAGGGTCATTGTGTTACGCAAGCAAGTGCCTCGTTATTACAAGCCAAAAAAATACTTCCCCCTAATTGTTTGACAACTAGGTCACATGCCATTGTCAATGTAGTCAATAAATGAGAAAATTACACAACAAGTAGATAACACCAGGGACCCAGCAGCTCGCCCAGTTTTTTTAGTTTCAGAGACGGAGCTCAACTGCGTGTTGTGTGGGGGCTGTGGCCCATCTAGCCCATGCTTACGCTTTTATTTATGAACATGACGAGCCCAGTTAATATCTTTTTTCTTTTTGAAAATGTCTAGACTAGTTCTTTTTTTGGAGAATACCAAAACCGAGGCTTACTTTCTTTTCTCAGCCCTGCTGAGCTGCAAATCTTTCAAGACGAGGAGGGATGTAAGTAGTAAGAAATGGGCTTCCCTAGAAAATGGGCTATAAGTTGTAAGAAATGGGTTGTAAATTTTTAAACCAAAGCCAACCGGCAATTACATTAAAATATCATTTTTCTGGATTTCTCTACTCTCTACTCTTATAAAAACCAAAGCTAACTGGCAATGACATTAAAATATCATCTTTTCTCCCACAAGATAAACTACTCATACAAATGCATCTTCATGTTCCGTGCAACGCATGGGCATCTTGCTAGTTAAGATCTTAAATTTCATTCTTTTTTGCAGAGAATTGTTTTTGGAATTTTATTTTGATATAATTTTTTAAAAATTATTTTTAACGTGACTCGAAATTTCATGATTAAAAGAGTTCAGACCCCACCGAAATATGCAAAATTTCGTTGAATTTTTTAGCAGTGCCCAGAATATATGGTATGTAATGCTAATAAAAAGAATATGGGCTTCAAATATCCTTAAGAATTAGCAAACGGACTGTAAGTTATTGAAAATAATGGCAAATGCGTTGTATGATGTTTTCCACACATTTGGAGGCAGACTTCTGGGCCTACTAGGTTGACGATCACGTTGTCCTAAGAAAATTTGACGCGTACGCAAGGCTTTGACAACTTAGTCAACAAAGAGCAGTGACTGTTGGATGTCCATCCAACGGCCGCCGTGCTTCTTCAATCTCTGATCTTCCTGCTCCAGCCACCCAAACCAGCACCGGCGGGACTGCCTGCTCCCTCCTCCCGTGGTTGGCTGTCGGCGTTCTGGGAACGGGGGTCCCCAGACTTGCCTGACTGCGGCCTGCGGCGTGGCTCAAAGGGGGGCCTAGCACGATCCATCTTCATCAATATAGACCCAAGACCCTCGCGAGGGGCCAAGCCTCGCGGGACGGACGACACGGGGCTTCCTCAGGCACGGCCTCATCAGGCTGGCCCACGTGGAGGCAGAGAGATCAAGGCGGGGTACCTCACGAGGTGCCCATGACGCAAGCCATGACGACCAAAGGCACCAGGCGGGCGCCAGCCGCGCAGTGTCCTCCTTTCCTCTTTGGTGCAAAGGGAGCAAGCGCATGCGAGAGCATCAAGCAAAGGCACCCGTTTCGGTGCAACGAGACCAAGATCAGTCCAACGGCAGGGAGGAAGTCATTGTGGAGCCCAAGCCAGCGTCACCACCAGAGCCTTTGCAGGCGAGGACCAACTTTAGTCAGGATAAGTGTACCAGATGTTCCCCTTCAAAGTGGCCAATTGTTGGCGCCCTTCCCGCTCAATATTTGGGAAGAGGCCCAGGGCCTTTGCCTATAAATAGGACTAGCCACCCACAGGGTAGGAAAGATCGGATCGCAATCGAGAAGAGAGAGAGAGAGAAGGGTGACTGAACTCCTCCTAGCAGTTCGTCGCCTCAGCCAAGAACAGACCCTTGCGAGGCTGTTCTTCCTTGTATTGCTCATCATCATCAGCCCAAGAGGCAATCCACCACACCACACACTGGAGTAGGGTATTACACCACAACGGTGGCCCAAACCAGTATAAACCCTGTGTCTCTTGTGCTGTTCTTTCCATAGCTTAGATCTTAGCGAGGCGGAGGGGTGCAGGTAGGTAGAAGGCGAAATCTCCGTGCGCACCCCAGTGTTCGAACCTCAAGGGTCTGCCAGAACCCGAAATCCGACATTTGGCACGCCAGGTAGGGGTGCGCCAGAATTCGTCTTCCACCACCCCGTTCTCGTCCGACCATCGCGTCGGGCCCGCACCGAGCGTCGGGCCGCTCTCGCCTCCCGTGTCGCCCAGACGGCTCCTGTCGGTGGGTGTCCTCGCCGTTCCCCATCACCTGCCGTCAATGCCGCCACCGGCCCGGTGGGGGACGAGCAGCAAGCGTCTCAGCATCCGTCTATGCGGCAAGACGGCCGCACCGCTACTCCGTCGCTCACCCCAGCTGGTTCTTCGTCCTGTGCGCTCCGCGCACCCATGGAGGCTCGAGCTGCGCTCATCGCGGCAAACGAGCTCCTGCGCTACCGTCCCGTCGACGACGTCTATGAAGAATGGCTCGACCGCATCGCCGAGCTCGTCCGCGCCGCAAGGGGCTCTCCTGCACCGTCCGTTCCGCTGCACCGCACCCCGCCCCGCGCGGGTGACGAAGCTCCGGGGGTGCCCCAGCCGCCTCCTCCTCAAGAAGGCGCCATGGCTCCAAGGCGCGTGGCCCCTGGGCGGAACCCGCTCCGTCAGGTGACAGTGCGGCAAGAGCAGAGCTGCCAAGAAGTCCCTCGCCCGCAAGAAGCTGCCCGGGCGCTCCCTGCTCCAGCACGCCGCGACCATGCTCCTGCTCCCGCACGTCAAGACCCCGCACTGCTCCCAGTTGCAGCACGTGGGGACATGCAAGACCAAGCTCTCCGTCACCCAAGGCCTCTCGTGGCCACAGCAGGCTGCCGTGCCTTCACCACCGAGCTACGCAGCGTCGTGTGGCCCGGCAAGTTCAAGCCAGACCTGCCTCCTCGTTACGACGGCACGACCGACCCTGCGGAGTTCCTCCAGCTCTATGAGCTGGGCATCGAAGCTGCCAACAGAGACGAGAAGGTCATGGCGAACTGGTTTCCCATGGCGCTCAAGGACGGGGCCCGCACCTGGCTCCTGAACCTGGTTCCAGGCACGATCTCCTCCTGGGACAAGATGCACACCCGCTTCATCGCCAACTTCCAAGGTACTCGCGACCGGCCACCCGCCGTGAGCGACATGCGCCGCATCAAGCAACAACCCGGAGAGACCCTGCAGAAGTACATCCAGCGCTTCAACAACGCACGCCTCAAGATTCCCAAGGTGACCGAGGAGGCCATCATCTCAGCCTTCTCCGACGGCGTGCGCGATGTCAAGATGAAGGAGGAGCTGGCGATGCATGAACACGTGTGCACTTCCTTGGAGTTGTTCAACTTGGCAACCAAGTGCGCCAGGGCTGAAGAAGGGCGTCTCTCCCTCCTCGAGCTGCCTGCCGTAGACCCAAAAGAGAAGAAGCCCAAGGCCAAGGATGTGAAGCGCAAGGGGGCTGCCGTGCTCGCGGCAGAACCAGACACCAAGCGGGGCAGAGATCAGCCCGAATCTTCCAAGGGCAGTCGGTACTGTGTGTACCACGACCTCCACACCCACAACACCAACAAATGTCAAGAGCTCCGAGCCGTGCAAGACGGAAGGATCGGCCGTTGCCCCGACCGCGGTGACCGGGGCTACGGTCGAGGAGGAGGAAGGAACGCAGGACGCTAGGAAGACCGCTGCCCGCGCCAAGGGTGGCGCGATTAACCTCGCGAGGATCGCTGGCAAGACCCGCCTCGCGAGGGAGACTGGAGGGATCAGCCTCGCGAGGATCGCCCGCAAGGCAACGCAGGCCTCCCTCCGCTGTCGCCGCAGCCAAGGAGAAATGAGGACCGCCATCAGGACGAGGGGGCTGGGGGCTTCCAGGAGCCGCGCGCGATCACCTGCATCCTGGGCGGGGCTCAAGCCCCAGCCTCTTAATGCATCTTCAAGCAGTTCGTCCGCGAAGTGAATGCAGTCCTCCCCAAGCTCGAAGCCATGCGCCCTCTTAGGTGGTCGGCGTGCGCCATCATGTTTAGCTCAGCAGATCAGCTCAAGTGTGCGGCCACAGCCGGAGTCCTCCCGATGCTTTGTTCCCCAATCATCAGCAACGTGGTGGTCACCAGGACCCTCATCGATGGCGGGGCAGGGCTCAACATCCTGTCCGTGGAAACATTCAACAATCTCCAAGTGCCCTACAACCAGGTTCATCCAACCAAGCCTTTCTCCGGAGTCACCGACGGCTCCACGGTCCCGATTGGTCAGGTCCGCCTCCCTGTCACCTTCGGGGCACGCGACAACTACCGCACCGAGCTCATCGACTTCGACGTCGCCCACATTCGCCTGCCGTACAACGCCATCCTTGGGTACCCAGCGCTGGCCAAGTTCATGGCCGTAACTCACCACGGCTACAACGTCCTCAAGGTGCCAGGAAGTGGCGGAGTCATCACGGTGCCCTGTGAAGAGAAGGACGTGGTGTGTTCCCTGGAACGAGCCTTTCAGGCCGCATCACTGGAAGACCCGGATCGCGGAAGCAGGAGGCTTCCCGAGACCGCCCCCAAGAAGAAGAAGACATCGTCCGGCCCGGACCCTCAGGAGGCAAGCCCCTCAGGGCCCGCGCCTGCCCAGGGGGAACCTCCTTCCATCGCATAGGAAAGCGCGCCTGGCGCCCTCCTCAGGCAGGGCTCGGGGGCTCTCCCCTGGAGGGCCACCGACCTGGCGAAGGTCACGAGGGAGGCGCTTGGGCACCACATGGAGGCGTGTTTCGAATCACGTTTCCCTCAAGAAGGAGTAAGGCAAGGAGAGCCAGACCCTCAGGAGTTCGTCGGCAAGGCCATTCAGGAGCTACAGGAGTCAAGAGTCATGAAAGGCGGCCGCCGCCTACCAGCTGTGGCTCCCCATCCAGGTGAGGATGGTGGGCTGCGCGTCTGCATCGACATACCAGGGCTCAATCGAGTCGCCTCTCTGGAGTGCCTCTGGCCCTCGCGAGTGTGGCGCTGCGAAGGTCCACCCCACAGCTACGTTCGCATGCCTTACGGCTTGCCGAACGCGGCTGCCACGTACCAGCGCCTCATGAGGGGTATCATGGAGGCTCAAGAGCCCAGGCGTTCCGCAGCCCTGGTGGAGATGGAGATGGTCCGCGAGGAACCACCAGCGCCTCCGGAGCCTCCTGAGGCCCCTGGGCCTGGGGGCTCGTGAGGATCGGCTTCCGCAGCCCACCGAGTCTGCTACACCAACACTCCTTCATCCTCAACATCATCAGGTGACATCTTTCAAGTCTCATTTCTAGCTGGGAGCGCCCCCCAGGGCTACATTATTCCCAGGCCGCGTGGGTCCGTCCCTGCGGCATGTATCCCTTTTATTTCATGTTGTTAGCTTACTTTGTTGGGGGCGCCCCATTGGCTGCATCATCCCCAAGTCGCTTGGGCCTGACCCAGTGATGTCCGCCTTCCCAACATCTATTTGAATGAATCCACTCCTTCGCGGCTAATGTGTTTGACCTAGTTGCCCGCTCAACTGACGCCAACTAACGGAGCTGCTCCCAAACGGCACGACGCTTGCGCATGGGTCCGTCCCTGCAACGCCGACAAACCTGAATGGCTGAGCTCTGGCCGCGGCAGCCCTGCATGGCGCCACCTCGTCAAGCCTTCAGTGCCTCATTGCCCCTCGGAAGCAACCAATGGCTGACTGTCAATTGTCATGGCAACCCCTCGTTCTTTCTATGATGGGTCTACAGGATCTCCTAAAGGAGCTGCGTCAGGCGAGGCCCTTACGGTGTCTCCTTCACTCTCATCCACGCGAACCGCTTGCACGTTAAAGGGGGGTGCCTGAGCATCGCGACTCAGGGCTCCTACTGGCTCTCCAGCCCTCACCCTCTGGCCTTGTGTAGGATCTAGAAGTAGATGTGTCTAGAGGGGGGTGATTAGACACTTAGTGCTAAAGTTGCAATTTTTAGGCCTTTTTGGTTTGAGTGGAGTTTTAGGCACAATTTCAACATACACAATACATATCAAGCAAGCATGCAAAGAGTATATAAGCAGCGGAATGTAAAGCATGCAACTTGCAAGAATGTAAGGGGAAGGGTTTGGAGAATTCAAACGCAATTGGAGACACGGATGTTTTTCCCGTGGTTCGGATAGGTGGTGCTATCCTACATCCACGTTGATGGAGACTTCAACCCACGAAGGGTAACGGTTGCGCGAGTCCACGGAGGGCTCCACCCACGAAGGGTCCACGAAGAAGCAACCACCCACAAAGGGTCCGTGAAGAAGCAACCTTGTCTATCCCACCATGGCCATCACCCACGAAGGACTTGCCTCACTAGCGGTAGATCTTCACGAAGTAGGCGATCTCCTTGCCCTTACAAACTCCTTGGTTCAACTCCACAATCTTGTAGGAGGCTCCCAAGTGACACCTAGCCAATCTAGGAGACACCACTCTCCAAGAAGTAACAAATGGTGTGTTGATGATGAACTCCTTGCTCTTGTGCTTCAAATGATAGTCTCCCCAACACTCAACTCTCTCTCATAGGATTTGGATTTTGTGGAAAGAAGATTTGAGTGGAAAGCAACTTGGGGAAGGCTAGAGATCAAGATTCATATGGTAGGAATGGAATATCTTGGTCTCAACACATGAGTAGGTGGTTCTCTCTCAGAACATATGAGTTGGAATTGTGTATGTGTTCTGATGGCTCTCTCCACGAATGAAGAGGAGGTGGAGGGGTATATATAGCCTCCACACAAAATCCAACCGTTACACACAGTTTTCCAATCTCGGTGGGACCGAATCAACAAACTCGGTCGGACCGAAAAGGTAAACCTAGTGACCGTTAGAGATTTTCGGTGGGACTGACATGCAACTCGGTAGGACCGATATGGTTAGGGTTTGGGCATAACGTAATCTCGGTGAGACCGATTACACAAACTCCGTGAGACCAATTTTGGTAATTAGCTAACCAGAGATTTGGTCAGGCAAACTCGGTGTGACCGATTTGCTCTTTCAGTGAGACCGAAAAGTTACAAAAAGGAAACACTGCATTTACATTGCAATCTCGGTGGGACCGATTCGCTCTTTCGGTGAGACCGAAAAGTTACGAAAGGGAAACAGAGAGTTTGCAATCCCATCTCGGTGAGACCGAGATCCCTATCGGTAGAACCGATTATCTAGGGTTTGGCAGTGGCTTATGACAAGTGAAACTCGGTGGCGCCGGATAGAAAGAATCGGTATCACCGAGTTTGGCTTAGGGTTTAGGTCATTTGTGGATATGGAAAAGTAGTTGAGGGTTTTGGAGCATATCACTAAGCACATGAAGCAAGAGGCTCATTAAGCAACACCTCATCCCTCCTTGATAGTATTGGCTTTTCCTAAAGACTCAATGTGATCTTGGATCACTAAAATGTAAAATGAAGAGTCTTGAGCTTGAAGCTTTAGCCAATCCTTTGTCCTTAGCATCTTGAAGGAGTTCCCACAACCTTTAGTCCATGCCACTCCATTGTTGAACTTATCTGAAACATGCTAGATAGAAATGTTAGTCCAACAAGAGATATGTTGTCATCAATTATCAAAACCACCTAGGGAGCACTTGTGCTTTCAATCTCCCCCTTTTTGGTAATTGATGGCAACATACATCAAAGCTTTAGATAAAGATATGAAGAACAACAAGTAAAGCTTTGGAAGGACATGTAACAAGCATAGGCTCCCCCTACATGTATGCACTCATGTAAATATGAAATATAGAGGCATGTGAGAGCATAACCATGACAGAGTAGGCAATGTGTTACATGTATCTTGGCCATATGCATCAGAGCAAAAGATTATCAAGGAAAATACCTTCATGCTCATGAGTCCTTCTTGCAAACAGTATGTACATAAGCAAGAACTCCTCATACTCATGATTTTGATGCATATACTTACCTTGTGATCTTGAGTTGGCTTAGGATGGAATGAACCTGCACAAACAAAGTTAGATAACACAGGTACATCCACTAGCCAGAGTAAACAAAAGAAACCACAAGAATATCAAGACTGGGATGACATGTAGAGAGTGAGTACAAGGTACCACATTGGATTCAACATGTCCCCAAGAATAAAGATATGCAATGAATTTGACTGATTTCTTTCCCTTAGGTGTCTTGCTCGTCTTTCCCCCTAAAAAGACATGTGACATTTCTCCTCTTGAACATCAAGCATCTGGGATCCTTGAGTATTCTCTCCCCCTGGACATCTCTCTCTCTCCCCCTTAATACTTTCTCTGGGATCCTTGAGACTTTTTCTCTCCCTTGATGTGATCTCTCTCTCCTACAAGCTTTGATGTGATCTCTCTCTCCCCCTTAATACTTTCTCTGGGATCCTTGAGACTTTTTCTCTCCCTTGATGTGATCTCTCTCTCCTACAAGCTTTGATGTGATCTCTCTCTCCCCCTTTGACATCAATTTCCAAGAAGGGCTTTCTGGAATCCATCATATAGGTTTGGTCCTTGAGACTCAGCACAAAGCAAAGGATAAAACTGTGATGCTTGTAGAGGACAAGATTCATTGAGTAGAGCTGGAGCAGAAGAAATATAGAACAAGTGGCAAACTGTTTTTCCTATTGCGAAGTCGGTGGCACCGAGTGGTATGTTTCGGTGGCACCGAAAAGATTCGGTTGGACCGAAAATTACAAGTCGGTGAAACCGAGTTCACACAGAGAAAAACACTTGTCACCTCAGCTCACTAGACAAGTAGGATCTCACAAAGATTTGCAATGAATTACCTGAAGGATTTGCAAGGAATTAAATGCAGAAAATGCAGAACATAAACAAAGAGAAAAGAGAAGAAACTGAAAGATCTAGATGAAGTTTTTTTCTGAAAAAGAGAAAGAAAATAAACATGCATGAGACAAATGCAATAACACAGAAAAGAGCACAAGAGAACTTCATCTAGAGTTTGGCGGTGACATAGTCACCTATGTTAGAGTATATTGACTTAGGAGTCAAGTGAGAACACTTGATCATAGGTCATACTCATCGTTTAAGCTCAAAATGGGGTTACCATTTTTCGTTTAAGCATCTTGATGTATTCACATCTTGTTGAGTTGCTTTGACTCATGTCTTGGAGTAAAGCTTCTCTAAGATGGAATAACATACCTTGGGTGGTGGTGTGGTTCTTGCTCATGTAGTTGAACTTGTGTGGGTGCTCAAGGTTGATGTAGCTCATCAAGAGTTGGGAGCACCACTTGGAGTTTGAGTTCATCTACCTACATGGGTTAGTTCTTGCAAGGAAGAGCACTTGTGTATCCAAAAATGACAATCATGAAGCTCAACATAGAATTTGTCAAAGGATATGTTTGAATGGTTTTGTGCTTCCTTGTCTTCAACCACCATTGTGTAGAGTCTTGGTGATGTAGAGATTGCTCAAGATGTGAGTGAGTCGCAATCTCATGGAATTAGATTCAACCGAGCACCTACATGGGTTAGACAACATGCAAGGTGCAAATATGTCCAAGACATCAGATAGTTATCATAAGAGATATATCAAGGATTAGTCATAAGCTCATGTCTTGCATGTATCCAATGGAGTTTTGTAGGATCGAAAGTATGTCTAGAGGGGGGGTGATTAGACTACTTGACCAAATAAAAACTTAACCTTTTCCCAATTTTAGTTCTTGGCAGATTTTAGATATTATAGGACAAGTCAAGCAATCATCACACAATTCAAGCAAGCATGCAAAGAGTATATTGGCAGCGTAAAGTAAAGCATGCAACTTGCAAGAATGTAAGGAGAAGGGTTTGGAGAATTCAAACGCAATTGGAGACACGGATGTTTTTCCCGTGGTTCGGATAGGTGGTGCTATCCTACATCCACGTTGATGGAGACTTCAACCCACAAAGAGTAACGGTTGTGCGAGTCCACAAAGGGCTCCACCCACAAAGGGTAACGGTTGCGCGAGTCCACAAAGGGCTCCACCCACAAAGGGTCCACGAAGAAGCAATCACCCACAAAGGGTCCACGAAGAAGCAACCACCCACAAAGGGTCCACGAAGAAGCAACCTTGTCTATCCCACCATGGCCATCGCCCACACAGGACTTGCCTCACTAGCGGTAGATCTTCACGAAGTAGGCGATCTCCTTGCCCTTACAAACTCCTTGGTTCAACTCCACAATCTTGTCGGAGGCTCCCAAGTGACACCTAGCCAATCTAGGAGACACCACTCTCCAAGAAGTAACAAATGGTGTGTAGGTAATGAACTCCTTGCTCTTGTGCTTCAAATGATAGTCTCCCCAACACTCAACTCTCTCTCATAGGATTTGGATTTGGTGGAAAGAAGATTTGAGTGGAAAGCAACTTGGGAAGGCTAGAGATCAAGATTCATATGGTAGGAATGGAATATCTTGGTCTCAACACATGAGTAGGTGGTTCTCTCAGAACATATGAGTTGGAATGGTGTATGTGTTCTGATGGCTCTCTCCACGAGTGAAGAGGAGGTGGAGGGGTATATATAGCCTCCACACAAAATCCAACCGTTACACACAGTTTTCCAATCTCGGTGGGACCGAATCAACAAACTCGGTCGGACCAAAAATGTAAACCTAGTGACCGTTGGAGATTTTCGGTGGGACTGACATGCAACTCGGTAGGACCGATATGGTTAGGGTTTGGGCATAACGTAATCTCAGTGAGACCGATTACACAAACTCGGTGAGACCGAATTTGGTAATTAGCTAACCAGAGAGTTGGTCAGGCAAACTCGGTGGGACCGATTTGCTCTTTCGGTGAGACCGAAAAGTTACAAAAAGGAAACACTGAATTTACATTGCAATCTCGGTGGGACCGATTCGCTCTTTCGGTGAGACCGAAAAGTTACGAAAGGGAAACAGAGAGTTTGCAATCCCATCTCGGTGAGACCGAGATCCCTATCGGTAGAACCGAATTGCTAGGGTTTGGCAGTGGCTTGTGACAAATGAAACTCGGTGGCGCCGGATAGGAAGAATCGGTAGGACCGAGTTTGGCTTAGGGTTTAGGTCATATGTGGATATGGGAAAGTAGTTGAGGGTTTTGGAGCATATCACTAAGCACATGAAGCAAGAGGCTCATTAAGCAACACCTCATCCCTCCTTGATAGTATTGGCTTTTCCTAAAGACTCAATGTGATCTTGGATCACTAAAATATAAGATGAAGAGTCTTGAGCTTTTGAGCTTGAGCCAATCCTTTGTCCTTAGCATTTTGAGGGTTCCACTTTCACATCCATGCCATGCCAATCATTGAGCTTTCCTGAAATAATCATCTAGGAATAGCATTAGCTCAATGAGCTATATGTTGTTATGAATTACCAAAACCACCTAGGGATAGTTGCACTTTCAAGTTTCTACTCCAAGTTCGAAGCATCAATGATGTTCAATTCACCTCTCAACCTGCAAAATACTTTCTCATCAAGAGGTTTAGTAAATATATCTGCTAATTGCTTATCGGTGCGAACGTGCTTAAGATTAATGTCACCCTTAGCAACATGATCTCGAATGAAATGATGACGAACTTCAATATGCTTAGTTCGAGAATGTTGTACAGGATTATGACCAATTTTGATAGCACTTTCATTGTCACAAAGTAGTGGAACATGTTTCACATAAATCCCATAATCTTTAAGATTTTGGGTCATCCAAAGTAATTGAGCACAACATGAACCAGCGGCAATGTATTCCGCTTCGGCGGTGGATAAGGATACCGAGTTTTGTTTCTTGGAAGACCAAGACACAAGAGATCTACCAAGAAATTGACAAGTACCCGAAGTGGACTTTCTATCAACCTTATCTCCGGCATAATCCGAGTCGGAATAGCCAACAAGATCAAAAGAAGACCTCTTAGGATACCAAATGCCAAAATTTGGTGTATGGATTAAATATCTCACTATCCTTTTCACATCCTTAAGATGACATTCTTTAGGAGCAGCTTGATATCGTGCACACATGCACACACTTAGCATAATATCGGGACGTGAAGCACATAGGTATAACAATGAACCAATCATAGAGCGATAAACCTTTTGATCAACCGGTTCACCATCTTTGGTTAAATCATTATGTCCACTAGTAGGCATGGGTGTAGACATACCTTTGCATTCTTGCATATTGAACTTCTTGAATAAGTCCTTGGTGTACTTTGTTTGAGAGACAAATGTACCTTCCTTAGTTTGCTTGATTTGCAAACCGAGAAAGAATTTGAGTTCACTCATCATAGACATCTCAAACTTCTCTGACATTAGCTTTCCAATCTTTTCACTAAAGAGAGGGTTAGTTGAACCAAATATGATATCATCGACATAAATTTGGCATACAAATAGTTCTCCATTAACCCTTTTAGTAAAAAGAGTAGAATCAATTTTACCAATTTCAAAACCACTTGTAGTAAGGAACTTGGTCAAGCATTTATACCATGCTCTAGGAGCTTGTTTAAGACCATAAAGAGCTTTGTGAAGTTTGTAAACATGATTTGGTTTCTTAGGATTGATAAAACCGGGAGGTTGTTTGACATAAACTTCCTCCTCTATTTCACCATTTAGAAAAGCACTTTTAATGTCCATTTGGTACAAGGTGATGTTATGGTGATTAGCATAGGCAAGTAAGATGTGAATGGACTCAAGTCTAGCAACGGGAGCATATGTCTCACCACAGTCCATACCTTCGACTTGTGTGTACCCTTGGGCGACGAGACGTGCTTTGTTGCGAACCACTTGTCCATCTTCATATTGCTTGTTGCGAAACACCCATTTGGTACCAATGATGTTGTGGTTGTTGTCGGGCTTCTCAACCAATGTCCAAACTTGGTTTCTCTCAAAATTGTGTAGCTCTTCATGCATAGTGTTTATCCAATCCGGATCTTCCAATGCTTCTTCAACCTTCATAGGTTCAATGCTAGAGATGAATGAATAGTTTTCACAAAAGTTAGCTAAATGAGTCTTTGAGCGAGTGATTCTCCCGGTTTGTATATCATTGAGGATTTGCTCGACGGGATGATCTTTGGCAATTCTTGCTCAAACTCGTGGGAGCTTTTGCTTGGGTCTTCGTTGAACATCATCTTCATCTTCTTCTTCTTCTTGGCCTTCTTCATTGTTGACGTTGTCGTTCTCTTGTCGTGGTGGAGAAGGAGGTTGTTGATGTTCGTCTTGATGTACTTCCTCGTCTTCTTCATCTTGGTGTGTCCCACTTGTGGATGCTTTCGTGTCGATTCTTGGTTCACCTTGTCGTGAAGTAGAAGCTTCCACTTGGATGGATGAAGTACTCTCCTTCACCTCCGTTGGACGAATTTTGCCAATGGACAAGTCTTGGATTGCTTCTGAAGGGTCTTTGTCTCCTACATCAATTGGCAATTGCTCTACTTGCGAGCCATTAGATTCATCAAACTTCACATCTACCGTCTCTTCAACCTTTTGGGTGAAATTGTTGTAGACACGGTAAGTGTGAGAGTTTGAGCCATAACCAAGTAGAAAACCTTCATGAGATTTAGGAGCAAACTTTGAACGATGATGCTTATCAAGAATGTAGCACTTTGAGCCGAATACTCGAAAGTATCCAACTTGGGGTTTGTTACCGGTGAGAAGCTCGTATGCCGTCTTGCCGAGTAGCTTGTGAAGATATAAGCAATTTGTTGTGTGACAAGCTATCTCAATCGCTTCTGCCCAAAAGTGCTTCGGCGTCTTGTATTCATCAAGCATCGTTCTTGCCATTTCGATGAGCGTCCGGTTCTTCCTCTCAACAACTCCATTTTGTTGAGGTGTGTACGTAGCCGAGAACTCGTGTGAAATCCCTTCTTCGTCAAGAAAGGTGTCCACATTTGCGTTCTTGAACTCCGTTCCGTTGTCACTCCGAACCTTCTTGATCTTCACGTCAAACTGATTTTGGGCCTTCCTAGCAAAGTTTCTGAAGATCTTCTGGACCTGCGACTTGTCATTAAGAAAGAACACCCACGTAAATCTTGAAAAATCATCAACTATAAATAGACCAAAAGAATTTCCACCGAGACTCTTGTAGGCGTTGGGACCAAAAAGATCCATATGAAGTAGCTCGAGTGGCCTTCTTGTGGTCATGATGTTCTTCACGGGATGCCTTCCTCCAACCTGTTTACCTGCTTGACAAGCACTGCAAAGTCTATCCTTATCAAATATGACATCGTTAACTCCAAGGATATGATTTCCTTTAATAAGCTTGTCGAGGTTTCTCATGCCAACGTGACCTAGTCGTCTATGCCACAACCAACCTTTTGAGGATTTAGCAACAAAGCAAGTTTTAGCTTGTGCCTTTTTAGAGAAATCGACAATGTAAAGATCACCTCTACGCATACCGGTAAAGACCATTTTATGATTGTCTCGACGAAATACTTGGCAATCTACCTCAGTAAATAGGACATTCAAACCGAAATCAGCAAGTCTAGATACTGAAAGTAAGTTGTAGCCGAGAGATTCAACGAGCATGACATTTTGAATGGAACTATCATGTGAGATGGCCACCTTACCAAGGCCAACCACTTTACCCTTTGAATTATCACCAAAGGTGACATATTTTCGAGGGCCGTCATTTTCAGCAAGCTCACGAAACATCTCTTCATCTCCGGTCATATGATCAGTACATCCACTATCAAGAACCCATTCCTTTCCTCCTGATTCATATCCCCGAAGATTTGCCATAAGACCAAAATGTCTCATTGCATCATCAAGATCGAAGTCACTATCATCATCATCATAGTATCCATGTTCATCATGATCTTGTGACTCATCATTTCCTAGAGAGGGTAATTCATTAGATAAATGATCATCAAAGTGGTCACTTTTATGAATTCTTATAGCTTCGAATATGATATCACTAATGATTCCAACATCTCCTTTAGCATGCTTAAGATTGGTAAGTTCAAATAGACAATTACCAAAACTAGGATCACTAGAGTTCATCTCACTTAAGGCAATAGATTTATGGAGAATTTCATCCAAAGTTTTCAAGGAATGATCGGGAAATCGTTCCTCAAGAAATTTCCATATAGTATAGGCACAATTAAGAGTAGGCAAACTAGCAATCAAATTTTTGGGCAATCCTCTAATGATGAGCTCAATAGTTCTAAGATTGCGAATCATGTCAATATCTTCATCTAGTGTAGGATGCAAAGGATCAATATGAGGTGCACAAGGACTAGCAATATACTTGTTCAAATGATATTGATTGAAGATTACAAGCATCTCATTTCTCCACTCGTGAAAATACTCTCCATCAAGAATAGGCACTCTATGTCTAAGACTCCCTAAAGTAGACACATCCATCTTCCTCCAATGGTGATTAAACCAATGCAATGGAGACCAAAGCTCTGATACCACTTGTAGGATCTAGAAGTAGATGTGTCTAGAGGGGGGGTGATTAGACACTTAGTGCTAAAGTTGCAATTTTTAGGCCTTTTTGGTTTGAGTGGAGTTTTAGGCACAATTTCAACTTACACAATACATATCAAGCAAGCATGCAAAGAGTATATAAGCAGCGGAATGTAAAGCATGCAACTTGCAAGAATGTAAGGGGAAGGGTTTGGAGAATTCAAACGCAATTGGAGACACAGATGTTTTTCCCGTGGTTCGGATAGGTGGTGCTATCCTACATCCATGTTGATGGAGACTTCAACCCACGAAGGGTAACGGTTGCGCGAGTCCACGGAGGGCTCCACCCACGAAGGGTAATGGTTGCGCGAGTCCACGGAGGGCTCCACCCACGAAGGGTCCACGAAGAAGCAACCACCCACAAAGGGTCCATGAAGAAGCAACCTTGTCTATCCCACCATGGCCATCGCCCACGAAGGACTTGCCTCACTAGCGGTAGATCTTCACGAAGTAGGCGATCTCCTTGCCCTTACAAACTCCTTGGTTCAACTCCACAATCTTGTCGGAGGCTCCCAAGTGACACCTAGCCAATCTAGGAGACACCACTCTCCAAGAAGTAACAAATGGTGTGTTGATGATGAACTCCTTGCTCTTGTGCTTCAAATGATAGTCTCCCCAACACTCAACTCTCTCTCATAGGATTTGGATTTCGTGGAAAGAAGATTTGAGTGGAAAGCAACTTGGGGAAGGCTAGAGATCAAGATTCATATGGTAGGAATGGAATATCTTGGTCTCAACACATGAGTAGGTGGTTCTCTCTCAGAACATATGAGTTGGAATTGTGTATGTGTTCTGATGGCTCTCTCCACGAATGAAGAGGAGGTGGAGGGGTATATATAGCCTCCACACAAAATCCAACCGTTACACACAGTTTTCCAATCTCGGTGGGACCGAATCAACAAACTCGGTCGGACCGAAAAGGTAAACCTAGTGACCGTTAGAGATTTTCGGTGGGACTGACATGCAACTCGGTAGGACCGATATGGTTAGGGTTTGGGCATAACGTAATCTCGGTGAGACCGATTACACAAACTCGGTGAGACCGATTTTGGTAATTAGCTAACCAGAGAGTTGGTCAGGCAAACTCGGTGTGACCGATTTGCTCTTTCGGTGAGACCGAAAAGTTACAAAAAGGAAACACTGAATTTACATTGCAATCTCGGTGAGACCGAAAAGTTACGAAAGGGAAACAGAGAGTTTGCAATCCCATCTCGTGAGACCGATATCCCTATCGATAGAACCGATTTGCTAGGGTTTGGCAGTGGCTTATGACAAGTGAAACTCGGTGGCGCCGGATAGAAAGAATCGGTATCACCGAGTTTGGCTTAGGGTTTAGGTCATATGTGGATACGGGAAAGTAGTTGAGGGTTTTGGAGCATATCACTAAGAACATGAAGCAAGAGGCTCATTAAGCAACACCTCATCCCTCCTTGATAGTATTGGCTTTTCCTAAAGACTCAATGTGATCTTGGATCACTAAAATGTAAACTGAAGAGTCTTAAGCTTGAAGCTTTAGCCAATCCTTTGTCCTTAGCATCTTGAAGGAGTTCCCACAACCTTTAGTCCATGCCACTCCATTGTTGAACTTATCTGAAACATGCTAGATAGAAATGTTAGTCCAACAAGAGATATGTTGTCATCAATTATCAAACCACCTAGGGAGCACTTGTGCTTTCACCTTGTCCATGGCATCGCGACCTGGCATACCAGCGACGGCTGAGACTCGCTCGAGGGCCGGGACCCGAGGACGTAGAGCAGAAAGGGGAGCAAAGGCGAGAGGGGAAGGACACGCGAGGACCTCGCCGAGCAACCTCACGCCTGCCGATGCACGGACCCGGTGACACACCAGAGAGCGGCCCCTGATTCTCGAGATAAGTCACCACCCGGAAGCACCAGCTACCGTGGCACCATCCCCGCACCTAATGCAATCCCATGTTAGCGACGCCGCTCTCCTTTCTCATCGAACGACGGC
Organism: Triticum aestivum; assembly: GCF_018294505.1. Taxonomy (NCBI): domain Eukaryota; kingdom Viridiplantae; phylum Streptophyta; class Magnoliopsida; order Poales; family Poaceae; genus Triticum; species Triticum aestivum. The sequence continues at coordinate 208,470,446 of NC_057803.1, read as the reverse complement.
TGCTTGAGCGCCAAAGGGGACCTCCTGAGCATCGCGACTCAGGGGCTCTTACCAGACCCCGGGTTGCTCACCTCCTGGCCTTGACCACGGCATCGCGACCTGGCATACCAGCGACGGCTGAAGCCGCCTTGGGACTGGGACCTGTCGGCGCAGAGCACCAAGCCCTCGTGAGGTTCGAAAGGGAGAACTGAGCTAAGACGGAATGAGCAACTCGCACAATTCTACGACAAGGGTTATATTAACAAAACAGGATCACAGGCACCTTACAAGCCCCCACGGGACGCGTCTTTGATTCCTCGCAGGGAACAGATCCTAAAAGGACGCTAACTACACGTGCCCCTGCAAAAGACACCATCATCAACAGTGGGCCATCAAGCACCGGCGCCAACCCCATCCAGATCAGAGTCAGCGACGGCCTGACGAGCCCGCCCCGCTCCAGGAGCGGCGCCGGCTCGGGGGCTCGTAGTTGTCGTCGCTCGTCTCCGGAGTCGCGAAGAGCTCGCCGGAGTCGCTGGAACCTCCGCCGCCTCCGCTGCCTGAGGAGCCGCCAAGGGAGCGGTCGGCGGGCCCAGTCCTCGCCGTAGCAGGGTCTCGACCACCTCTCCCGGGGCAGCACTCCAGTCGGCGCCCGTTCGCATTGAAGACCTTGAAGAACATCACTGAAGCACCGTCGTACTCCAAGTGGATCATGAAGGCGCCTCTTGTCCTGCAGACCCGGGCAATTTCGCTCCAGCCTCGAGTCATGAAGACCTCGCCCGGGGAAACGACCGCGACCTCTTCCTCGGTAGCGAAGGTGCTGCAGCCGGCGTGCTGCAGCCAAAGCTCCAGGAGTTCTCCCTGTGGGATGATGGAGGTGAAGAAGGGAGGAAGGCGAATCCAAGACTGAGGAGGCATGGCGGCATGGAGCACGAACTCTCGGGAGGAGCCCTCGGTGTGGACCCCAGGGGGGACGACCCACACCTTCGTGACCCATCGGCGCCGACGGCGGCGCCGCCCGTGGCGATCGGCATCGACTCTCAGAGCCCTCGATGTGGGCGTATAAGGGAAGAGGGAACCCCGGCGGTGGCCGCTCGCACCAGGGCCTCGACACCACCTGATGGGCCCCCTCGTACCGGCCGCGGAGGGCGAGCCGTTTCTTCGGCGGGAGCGGGTCTGGTTCCTCTCGGGGAGCCTTTCCCTTCTCTGCCGTCGAGAACCGGCGGATCGGAGCCATCGCAGCAAGACGGAGCAAGGACCGGGAAGAAGGAGAAGCAAGAAGGGATGGACTGGAAGGGCGCGCGCCGTTCCGTACTTATGGCCGGTGAAGGCCAATCGCCGACCTCCACGATCGCAGGTAATCATGATCCACTTTGCATGCAGGGACTTGTCCAATTCGTGCAGTTGTCGAGGCGCCGTGGGGAAGTGGAGACGCCCACGTCCAATCAACCGCCATGCGGCGCCCAAGGCCGCAGGCTGTTAGGGCCCGCGGCGCTTCGCTCTTGCCCTTTCCCCTCCCTGCATGGCCAAGTCCGGGCGCGCCTTGGGCCCGGGGGCTACTGTCGGTGTTATGGGAACGGGGGTCCCTAGACTTGCCTGCCTGCGGCCTGCGGCGTGGCTCAAAGGGGGGCCCAGCACGGCCCATCTTCATCAACACAGACCCAAGACCCTCGCGAGCAGCCAAGCCTCGCGAGGCGGACGACACGGAGCTTCCTCAGGCACGGCCTCATCAGGCTGGCCCACAGGAGGCGGAGAGATCAAGGCAGGGTACCTCACGAGGTACCCGTGACGCAAGCCATGACAACCAAAGGCGCCAGGCGGGCGCCAGCCGCGCAGTGTCCTCCTTTCCTCTTTGGTGCAAAGGGAGCAAGCGCAGGCGAGAGCATCAAGCAAAGGCACCCGTTTCGGTGCAACGAGACCAAGACCAGTCCAACGGCAGGGAGGAAGTCATTGTGGAGCCCAAGCCAGCGTCACCACCAGAGCCTTTGGCAGGCGAGGACCAACTTTAGTCAAGATAAGTGTACCAGATGTTCCCCTTCAAAGTGGCCAATTGTTGGCGCCCTTCCCGCTCAATATTTGGGAAGAGGCCCAGGGCCTTTGCCTATAAATAGGACTAGCCACCCACAGGGTAGGAAAGATCGGATCGCAATCGAGAAGAGAGAGAGAGAAGGGTGACTGAACTCCTCCTAGCAGTTCGTCGCCCCAGCCAAGAACAGACCCTCGCGAGGCTGTTCTTCCTTGTATTGCTCATCATCATCAGCCCAAGAGGCAATCCACCACACCACACACTGGAGTAGGGTATTACACCACAACGGTGGCCCGAACCAGTATAAACCCTGTGTCTCTTGCGCTGTTCTTTCCATAGCTTAGATCTTAGCGAGGCAGAGGGGTGCATGTAGGTAGAAGGCGAAATCTCCGCGTGCACCCCAGTGTTCGAACCTCAAGGGTCTGCCGGAACCCGAAATCTGACAAATTAGTCAACACAGAGCAGTGACTGTTGGATGTCCATCCAACGGCCACCGTGCTTCTTCAATATCTGATCTTCCTACTCCAGCCACCCAAACCAGCGCCAGCGGGACTGCCTGCTCCCTCCTCCCGTGGTTGGCGGCGCTGCCGCCAGGCCATCCCTCTACCCACCCGCACATCCTGTTATTTTCCGGTGACGTCAGCCTCACCCCGCAGCCGACCAGTCAGCGCTCGTACTCCGCTCAGCATGGTCATCCGCTGTGGTGGCTTCGCCGGCTCCGGGTTGTTCCCTTCCTGGGCCTCGCCCTCGTCCACTGTGTTTGTGCTCTCGACGCGGCGAGGTCAACATGGTCAACATACAACAGCCATCTAAAGAGGCTGACAGTAGGGGCCCTGTAACGCCCTCGATGCAGTTATATCTCCCACGTGTCAAAGCACGACTTAGAGGCATAACCGCATTGAAAGCAATGTCGCAAGTGAGGTAATCTTCGCAAACAACTCATGTAATACATTAAGGGAAAAGAGATACATAGTTGGCTTACAATCGCCACTTCACACAAATACAGGAATAAAGCATTACATTAACCAGATACAATCAAGGTCCGACTACGGAACCAAAATAAAAGAAGAACCCCAAATGCGACAAAGGTCCCCGATCAACCCCAACTGGGCTCCACTACTGATCAACTAGAACGAAACAACACAAAGGACAAGATCTTCATCGAGCTCCTCCTGAGCTTGGTTGCGTCATCTGCACGGACTCATCGGCACCTGCAAGCTGGTTTTGGAAGTATCTGTGAGCCACGGGGACTCAGCAATCTCGCACCCTCGCGATCAAGACTATTTAAGCTTATGGGTAAGGTAAAGTTAGGAGGTGGAGCTGCAGCAAGCGACTAGCATATATGGTGGCTAACATACGCAAAAGAGAGCGAGAAGAGAAGGCAAAGCACGATCGAGAAATTATGATCAAGAAGTGATCCTAGAGCAACCTACGTCACGCATAACTCCAACAACCATGTTCACTTCCTGGACTCCGCCGGAAAGAGACCATCACGGTTACACACGCGGTTGATTCATTTTAATTAAGGTCGACTTCAGGTTTTCTACAACCGGACATTAACAAATTCCCATCTGCCCATAACCGCGGGCACGGCTTTCGAAAGTTCAAATCCCTGCAGGGGTGTCCCAACTTAGCCCATCAAAAGCTCTCATGGTCAACGAAGGAATAGACCTCCTCCCGAGACATTCCGATCAGACTCGGTATCCCGGTACAACAAGACATTTCGACAGGGTAAAACTAAACCAGCAACACCGCCCGATGTGCCGACATCCTGATGGGAGCTGCACATATCTCGTTCTCAGGGCAACACCGGATGAGACATCCTACGAGTAAAACCAGCCCTCAAGTTTCCCCGAGGTGGCCCCGCAGTCTACTCAGTTCGGACCAACACTTAGACAAGCACTGGCCCGGGGGGGGTAAAAATAAGATGACCCTCGGGATGTGCGGCTCCCAAGGGAAAAAGGCTAGGTGGCGAATGGTAAACCAATGTTGGGCATTGCTGGAAAAGCTTTACTTAAGGCGAACTGTCAAGGGGTTCCCATAATAGCCCAACCGCGTAAGGAACGCAAAATCCGGGAACATAACACCGATATGACGGAAAACTAGGGCGGCAAGAGTGGAACAAAACACCAGGCATAAGGCCGAGCCTTCCACCCTTTACCAAGTATATAGATGCATTAATTAAATAAGATATATTGTGATATCCCAACAAGTAAACATGCTCCAAAAAGGAAACAACATCTCCATGTTCCAACAAAGAACAAACTCCAATCTTCACCTGCAACTAACAACGCTATAGGAGGGGCTGAGCAAAGCGGTAACATCGCCAATCAACGGTTTGCTAGGACATGGTGGGTTAGAGGTTTGACATGGCAATTGGGAGGCTGACAAGCAAATGGTAGGCATCGTAGCATTGGCATAGCAAAGAGCGAGCAAACTAGCATAGCAAAGATAGTAGTGATTTCAAGGGTATGATCATCTTGCCTGAGATCCCGCAAGGAAGAAGAACGAGTCCATGAAGAAGACAAACGGACATAGTCGAACGGATCCTCACAAACTCGACGTTAACAGAACCAACCCGAAGAAGCAACACCGGAAAGAAGCAAACAATCATGGTAAACAACCATCACATAATCATGGCATGATGCACAATCAAGTATGATGCATGTCCGGTTTAAGTATGCATGGCATGGCAAAGAGCACAAGCAATACTACAAGTTAAGTGGAGCTCAATATGCAACTCTGTTGCATATTGACGAAACACCACGCGTCTTATTTAGTTCGATCTTGTTTATGTACCCAACAATATTAAATGTTGTTAAACATGGCAAGAAGTGAAGCAAAGCAAAACTACCTATCTAGTCAAGTTTAAATGAGGCCGGAACAACAAAACAACAAGTCCGGAAAATCCTCATGTGCATATATTAGGTTTGGTCCTGTTCTGCCCTAAACCATATTTTATAGTTATTAAACAAGCAAGATGACGCCACTATGTTAAACTAGACATTTTTCTACCCCATTTACATATAAAGATTATTAAAATCGGAGCTACGGTTATTTAGTTATGAATTAAATCATTTTAACATGGCATAGGAGCAAATTAATGCAAACAACATTTTTAACATTTCAAACACAGACGAAAGTTGGATATTATTAATCTACACAAAATTCTGAGCAAGTTTCATATATAAAACATTTTAATCCGATGCACGGTTAGTGAGTTATTAAATGTATGAACTAGGGGGACTTTTCTGCAAAACTGTTTTACACTGGATAATTGGACAAAAACGCAGCCAGGAAAAAAAATACTATGGGCCGAATCAAGCTGGGCCAACAGGAGGAAAAACAGAGGCGGGGCGCTGGGGTGTGGCCTCACCCAGTGGGCCTTGGCCCGGTCGGTGCAGAGAGGCTGGAGGAGGCCGGTTGGGGAGGTCGGACGTGGGCCAGCTGGAGCCTGGCGCGGCTGGGCTTGGTGCGATCTGGCGCGGGCTCCAGGCGAACAGGGACGCAGTCAACGGCGATGCGGGACTTGGTGCTGGTCGTCCTCTTCCACACGCAGAAACAGAGGCCGGCGACGAGGACTTGAGGTGGGGGAAGGCGCGACGAGGGACTTGGCGGGGCGAAGGTGCACGGGAACCGACCGGATCTGGGCCGAGATGGGGCACGCCGGCGTCGAGGTTGCGGGGGCTCCGGCTGGTTGCTCCTGTGAGAGACAGAGAGGGAAAATGAGGAGCAGAGAAGAAGGGAGAAGAAGGAAGGCAAAGGAAGGAGAGATGGGGTTGTTGCGGGGCTCATCTACTAGCGGTGCTCGACGGCGGAGGGAGTTCCGATGGCCTGGCTGGCCGGCGGGGCTGCTCTCCTGCTCGGGACCGAGGAAGGAGGAGGCTACAGGGGTGGGGCGGTGCGAGCATGGGGCTGGATCGTGAGGGGAGGATTTGGATCGAGGAGAAAGTGGCTGGTTGGCTCAGCGTTGAAAACAAGGAGAAAGAAGATTGCGGCGGCAACGATGGGATGGATGGGACGGATCCCTAGGATTTAGGGTTGGGGCTATATATAGCAAAAGGATTTTCGGATAGAGGCATTTGGTCCCTCCGATCTTAAACGGACGATCGCGAAATAAAAGCTTAGGGAGACCAAATGAGAAAACGGTGACGTTTTGTAGATGTTTGGGGATGATCCAGACTCAACGGTGGCGACTGCTCGGGTCGGGTCCGGGACAAATTTCGGACGCTCACGTGAGGGGTTCGATGCACTGTGCAAAGAGGGTTTTGGGACCGTGCGATCGCATCGGACAACTCCGGAAGCAAAGAGGGGAAGGAGGATGGACTAGGTGGGCTGTGGCGATACTGCGAGGGGGAGAAGAGAGAGAGAGGGCCCGGCATCTGTTTCCGGAGACCGAAAACGTCCGACGTTAGACCGACTATATCGTCGCTATAGTTTAACGGTTGGGCTATCAAACGAACTCTGAATGCGATGAAACTTGACAGGCGGTCTATCTACACTATAATAAGACCACACGCCAACTTTCATCCCATTCCGAGAACATTTTCCGACCACTTATAAAATAATATTTCGGACATGCCGCGGGCGCGTGCAAGTGTGTCTGGGCTCAGAACGGACAACGGACAGAACTGGGGAAACCCGGACGGATGCAAGTTTTGAAAACATGATGATGCAATGCACATGATGACATGATAAGCAAAGCATGACACGCAAGCAATGACAAGACAACAACAGCGAATAACTGGACGACACCTGGCACATCGGTCTCGGGGCGTTACAGGCCCACACAAGGAAATGCCTCCTTATTACGTGCAAAATAATGATTCCTCCATCTGATAGCTGGGACCCACCAAAAGGGCCTCTGTATTTCGCAAAAAAATGTTCCCCCCGCTGATAGGTCGGACCCACCAGCTATATCTTCGGACGCAAGGAAGTGCCTTGTTATTACGCACAAAAAATGAATACTCCCCCTGCTAGCTGGGACCCACCATAGTGGTTGTCTGAATTGTGGGCCTGCTAAGATGACGGGGATTGAGGGCTTTATCAACTTAGTCAATATGAACGATTCTAGCTCCAGTGACCGTACGATGTCCATCCAACGGCCGTAGTGCTTCTTCAACCTCTGGTCTTCTTGCTCCAGCCACCCAAACAAGCATCGGCCGAGCCGCCTGCTCCTGCCTCCCGTGTCCGGCTGTGCTACCACCGCTGGCCATGCCATCCCTCTATACTCACCCACACCTCCTGTTATTCTCCGGCGATGGCAGCCTCACACCGCAGCCGAAGCAGTCAACCCACGTCCTCCCCTCCGCGTGGGCATCCACTACCGCGTCTTCCCCGGCTCCACGTCGTCCCCTTCCTAGGCCTCGCCATCGTCCACCGCCCTGGTGCTCTCGGCGCGGCGTGGTCAACATGGTCAAGGAACGACTTCCATCGAAAGAGTACTGTACATGGAGAGGCTGACAGCTGGGTCCACGGCAGCAGCAAGGAAGTGCCTCCTTATTACGCGCAAAATAATTATTCCTCCACCTGACAGCAGGGACCCACCAGACGGCCACCGTATTTCATGAAAAAAATGTTTCCCTCCTGACTGCTGGGACCCACCAGCTACATGTTCGCATGGAAGGAAGTGCTTGACAGTCAGGACCCACCTGGTCGAAGCATATGTAGCATTGTCATTCTGGTCGCGAACGTGTACGTACATACGATCGGTCTGTCTGCAGGCTGCAGTGATGAACCGTGGACGTGTAAGGAAGGGCATGTGTCATAGTATAGGCGCGCACGTGTCGTAGTAGAGGCGCGCACGTAGCATGTACATGTACGTACAACGGACAGGGTGCAAGAAAGTAAATACGACCACGTACATAGAACCGGATGGGTCGAAACGAAATGCGTTGTCGTGCTCATCGGGAGCCAACCGACTTGGACAGAGCAGCCAATGGAAACGAGGCCTGGCGTACCGCGGAACGGTGGAAACGGCCTTGTGTTTGACTGGCTACGGTTGAAACGGGATCCTGTTCATCGGGAGGGGTCTGGTGTACCGCAAAACGGAGGAAACAGACTTCTCTTGGACCTCCTACGATGGAAATGGGGTCCTGTTGATCGGGAAACGGAGGAAACGGACTTGTGTTGGAGCGCTACGGTCGAAACGGGGGTCCTGTTCATCGGGAGGGGTGTGGCGTACCGCAAACGGGACTCCACAGGATACTGTTCATATCCACTGTCGACTGCCTCCACGGGCTACTGGTCATCCACCATCGACCTCCTCCAGCCTCCACCTGCGACTGTTCATTCATGGGCTCCTTTTCATCCAGCCTCCACCGCGCGCTCCTCCACCGGCTACTGTTCAACCAGCCCTCTCCATGGGGCCTGTTCAACCACCCCTCCACTGGCTACTGTTCATCCAGCCCTCCACCGGCTACTGTTCAACCAGCCCTCCACCGGCTATTGTTCAACCAGCCCTCCACAGGGTCTTGTTCATCCTCCAGCTCGATCGATCAGGGTCCTGTTCATCCAGCGGCAACGACCTCTACTACCACGGGGTCCTGTTCATCCAACCCCCCACCGGGAACTGTTCACCCCCCCCCCACAACTCACCGTTCATCCAGAGGCAGCATCGATCGGCTTTAGTTAGCAGCAGTAGTGAAGGAATCACTCGGGTTCAGTTAACAGCAAGGGATCGATTGCTCAGGTTCAGTAACGTAGCTAGTGCAATCGCTCGGGTTCAGTTACAGCCCAACGCCTCACACACACGCGCGTACGTATGAGAGAAACATGCATTGCTCGGCCCCCGACCACCCACCATAACCGGGAACTCTCCCGATATTTTCCTCGCCCTTGCTTCTACCATGGTTTTCTCCGTCATGGACGGCCCAAAGAATGTCATGCAGCTGCGTCTCTGGCCCGCCTAGGACGAAAAGCCCATTTTCTGTCATGATTTTTTGTCATAGAAGTAGGACCCCACCACATCTATGATGATATAAGGTTTTGTCACAATTCTCGTCATAGAAGTGTCATAAGCATGACAGAAAAAATTTCGTTCGGCCAAAAATGTCATGGATGTGTCTTTTTTTGTAGTGTATGAGCCTTGCAAGCAATGTGACTAATGAGTTAGTCACGGGGTGATGCATTACGGAGCGAGTAAAGAGACTTGCCGGTGATGAGATTGAACTAGGTATGATGATACCGATGATCGAATCTCAGGCAAGTAACATACCAATGACAAAGGGAACAACGTATGTTATTATGCGGTTTGATCGATAAAGATCTTCGTAGAATATGTAGGAACCAATATGAGCATCCAGGTTCCGATATTGGTTATTGACCAGAGATGTGTCTCGGTCATGTCTACATAGTTCTTGAACCCGTAGGGTCTGCGCGCTTAACGTTCGATGATGATTTGAATTATGAATTTCGTGTTTTGATGAACCGAAGTTTTTTCAGAGTCCCGGATGAGATCATGGACACGACGAGGAGTCTCAAAATGGTTGAGACATAAAGATTGATATATTGGAAGGTTATGTTTGGACACCGGAATGGTTTCGGATAGGTTGGGGCATTTTTCGGAGTACCGGGGGGTTACCGGAACCCCCGGGGGGGGGGGGTTAATGGGCCTTCATGGGCCCTAGTGGAAGAGGTGAGGCGGCGGACAGGTGGAGGCGCGCGCACCCCCAAGCCCAATCCGAATTGGGTTAGGGTTGGGGGGGCTTTCCTTCTCTCCCTCTCCTCTTTCCCCCTTCTCCTTGTAGGAATAGGAAAGGGGGGCCGAATCCTACTTGGAGTAGGACTCCCCCCTTAGGCGCGCCACCCCTTGGACGGCCTCCTACTCCCTCCCCCTTTATATATGTGGGAGGGGGGCACCCCATAGACACACAAGTTGATCTTTTAGCCGTGTGCGGTGCCCCCCTCCACAGTTACACACCTCGGTCATATTGTTGTAGTGCTTAGGCGAAGCCCTACGTTGCTAACTTCATCATCACCGTCATCACGTCATCGTGCTAATGGAAATCACTCTCGGCCTCAGCTGGATCAAGAGTACGAGGGACATCACCGAGCTGAACTTGTGCTGATCACGGGGTGCCGTGCATTCGGTACTTGGATCGGTTGGATCGTGAAGACGTTCGACTACATCAATTGCATTACTAAACGCTTCCGCTTTCGGTCTACGAGGGTACGTATACACACTCTCCCCTCTCGTTGCTATGCATCTCCTAGATAGATCTTGCGTGATCTTAGGTAATTTTTTTGAAATACTGCGTTCCCCAAGAGTCTCCTCATCGTAGTCTCTAGCGGACTGATACCCACCATCCTCAGTAGCAATAATAACACGCGGAGATTGGCATTCTCTCGCATAATGACCTCTTCCCTTACAACGATGACAAATAATATCATGTGCATGCCCTGTTGATGCCATGGATGAAGAAGAGCTCTGGGCAGGCCTAGAAGGTGTACTCCTGGCATATGGCGGTGGTGGTGCCTATTTTCTTGTTTCTCGGTTGGAATTGGCGGCTGAAATCAGTGGTGCTGCAGTAGGACGTGTGGGAGTAGAGGATGTATGTGGTGTCCATGATGAAGATCGACCTGCAGAAAAAATAGTTCGCGCCAATGCATGTCGATCCTGCACTTCACGTTCAGCTTTGCAAGCAAGATGGAATAAACGAGTGATATTGTTATACTCCTTATACTCTAGAATGGTCTAAATCTCTTTATTTGATCCACCCATAAAACGTGCAAGTATAGCTTCATTATCCTCAACAATACCACATCTAATCATGCCAGTTTGTAACTCCTGATAATATTCTTCTACAGATTTTTTTCCTTGTCTTAAACGCTGCAATTTTTTAAGTAATTCACGTTGATAATATGGTGGAACCCAACGAGTACACATAGCAGTTTTCAAAGTAGCCCAAGTAGTTGGAATATTATTCGAATAATACGATGTTCAGACCACCACACACAAGCAAAACTAGTGAAAGCACAAAGAGCAGCAGCAACACGTCTCTCCTCAGGGTATTATAAACATGTAAAATGTTGTTTAGTTTCTAACTCCTAAGTAAGATATATATCAGGAACATATCTATCCTCAAATGGTGGAATATTCAATTTTAGTTTAGGGAGATGGTTAGGATCTCGTACCTGAAGTGGTGGTGCAGCCCTACCCTTGCGATTATATGCATGTGGACGACCTGGTGGTGGTGGTGGTTGCACGTAGTTCTGATTTTGATCAACCTCATCCTCGTAATCGCCCGCATAATCATCCTCCTCCTCGGCACCAGCAACATCACTAGCAGGAGCCAAAGAAGCATCAACAGTAGGTACAGCAGCACCAGAAGTTTGGCCATCCTCAAGAGGAACATGCTTCGCTCGTCCGAACTGATTCAAAAGGGGACGTTGTTGTTGTCATTGCAGAGGTGCGATAGGTGCAACCGGTGGTGGTCGTGGAAGACACGTGAGCAATTCATTAAACTTGTTATCCAGCTTTGTTTCGAACGACTTCTCCATGCCATGTATCTTCTCCATGGCATCTTCAAATCTGCTTAGCACATCTCCCACCTGGCCACTCATCATTTGCTGAAACTTATCATGCAACTCCTTGTTCTCCATGTTCTCCTAGTCAATCTCGTCGTCTTGTGGTCCTGCCATGGTTAGTAGCAATAGAAACACACAAATATGATCCTACAAACTACTAGAAAGTGGTGGTGGTGGTGGTGTGTCACAAAGCCGTCAAGCAAATCTCAAATCCTTACCAGTTCTTACCCAGCAGAAGGTGGTGATCGGCAACCGGTGTAACCAAAACTCCCAAAGCTTGGACAAAGCGATTGCCAGGTGGTGTCAAACGCATGATGTAGATAAATGTGGAACTGGGAAGGCTTATGATATGGAAGCAAAAATGCCAGCAATAATCAATTCAGAGATGCAAAGTTGAATACATGCTCAACGAGGGTACTGTGCTGGTCCTAGGCTAGACCGTGCTAGAGACGCGAGCCTAGAACATTAACAAAATCACGGCGCTGCACGGAAACAGGGGAAAAGCACACTTTGATTTTTTTCTGATCTTTTTTTGCGCTCCTTTTTTGCCGAAAAACACCATAACGGCGAGTGTCTCAAAACTCTTCCCAAGTCAAAATAACAAGATAGGCACAAAATTTTTTTGACTATTTTTTTGGAAATCAAGGCAGCGACGACCAAAAAGTGCACCAAAAAATCAGTACGATGTCGCGTGTCTCGAAAGACTCGGAAAAGCCTAAAAATAGGATAGGCAAAAAATATTTTGACCAACCGAAATTTTGGCCTAAAAGCTGCCCGGGGGTCTCTAGACTCTTTTTTCGAAGCCTACTCAGGCAAGGAAACACGAATTGGAAAATAGATGGATCTCGAAAACAAACCTAATATGAAAAGAACTCAGATTGGTGGTGGATATATGGTGGTAGAATATGGCAGCGGTGGTGGTATATGGCAGTGGTGGTGATATATGGTAGCGGTGGTGGTATATGGATACAGATTGGTGGTGGTATATGGATTCTGAGCGGTGTCGGAGAAGTGGTGGTGATAGATGGCACGGGCGATGATGATGGTGCGGCGGTGTGACAACTTATGACCAGAACTCGAAACTCTAAAAGACTAGACGCTAAGACCAGCAACTTGACACGATGATGCAATCGCAAACTCAACAAAGCAAAACATTGAAAAGACTATGCAAAGGCTCATACTAGTTCGGATATGATGAACTAACCCTAATTTTTTGTGGTTTTTTCGTGGACTGTAGGTATCTAAACTACGAAAAACTGAAAATCTCACCGAGCAACCTGGAAATCTGATACCATTTGATAGAGGCAAAGGTGTCCCATCTTTCGATGAGATGGTGGCTATCGTTTTTGGTGAAGTAGACTTTGACGATTCGACTACAAACGTGTGAGGACGTCGCGCCTTAGCAATCGCTAAACCAACTTTGAGAGGTTACTGATCACGCCGGTGCACGATCAACCTGACCACGAGGGTCTATTTCCTGCAAGCAAACGAAGAACAAGTAAAAAAAACTGAAATTGCAATCTGGATATTGCAAATAAAATAGGAAAGCTTTATTGATCAAGTGGGGTTTTGTGACGTCTTGGTCTGGTCGTTGAACACAAATGAAGTACGCGAAGTTGCAGCTATGGCGAACTTTTAATCTAAACAAAACTCAAAGCCTAAACGACACCCACTACAACAAAATTGACATACCGTGACGAAAAGCCTCATGACGATGGTGGACAATGTCACCGATTACCGCAAATCGGTGACGATAAACGTCACCTAATTGCCTCGGTCTCTGAGCACACCTGGCTGTCAATTTCTGTGATAGTATGGTATTTTCATGACGGATTTGCTAGTGTCACCGAATACTACGAATGTGTGGTGATCATTTTTTTGTCATGTAATGTCTAGCAGTGGGACCCGCCATAGCTAGTCCAAGGGTTATTGAGAGGTAGGACCCATGCATTAGTTTTGGTAGTGGTACTCTCCATAATTTTTCAAAGGCTATTTAGCGTTGTAATTATTTTGTTCTATCTAATATAAGTAGGTAGTATCCCGCAAATAAAATATAAGTAGGTAGTAGCCATGCAAGACATATATTTTATTATTTTTTATAAATTGAAAACCTTGGTCTGTTTTCTCTTTTTTCTGAGATGGTTATTTTGTTCTTTCTAATATAAATAGGTAGTGACTCGGCAAGAAACTTTAATCGGGCATTTGTGATCTGATGTTGTTTATCTCAAAATAGAAATGGAATAAGAGAGTGAATGGGCAATGGAAAAAACATATATTTTTAACATAGCTATTTTGTTCTTATATCTGGAATAAATAGGTAGTGGATGTGTTGAAAACTTCAATTGGGCGCTCATAAGGTAATGTCGTTTCGCTCTATGTAAAAAATTAAAATGGAAAGATGAGAGTAGATGGAAAATCTTATTTTTATTCTTATATGTAAATAGATAGTTGTTGGGCAAACAACTTGAATGGGGCACGCCTGAGGTGACGTTATTTCGTTCTATCTAATTTTTTAAATAATTTATCTATATGATGAACCATCCAGTTCTACAACAGATACAAATGATTTCTTTGTCGTTGGATTCCGATCAAAATCAAACCACCAGTTCCGTTGTGGTCGGGATCGATGCCGCAGGAATCCTTGTGGGCGAGAAAAACATATTTAAGACCATTGTGTACAAGTTTCGGCATATTTATTTACAATTATCTAAAAAAACTACATGGAAAATACTGAATCATAATGTTTATATAAGATTTCCTTTTTCTAATAATAATTTGATATTTATTTCGAAGTAAATGAATTACATGGTATTAGAGTGGAAGATAAATACTGAAAATAAATCATTCCTCGTGTACACTGTGTCCCCACTCGTCAAGGACCCAGCCAAATTCCTCCTTTTCACCCGCGAAGAGCCACTGCCTACCCCGCATCTTTCTTCTGCCCCGATTCAACCGGCTCTCTTCTCCCCAAGATTACAGCCCCGATTGGAACGACTGGCGGCGGCAGATCGGGGGAGGTCACCCTACAGGCCGAGCTCGGATCCACCCAAACATCCAGCCCCGCGAGCACCCGGCCCTCTTCTCCCCCAACTGCAGCGACCCGTGATGCCAGATTGAAGGAGGCTGCCCCGCCGCCGAGGTTGGACCCACCGCATCAACCCGCCCAGTGAGCACCCGGCTCTCTTTTCCCCAGCGACCGACGACTTTTCGGTGATTTCCTCATGCCGCCCTCCTCATCCAGCCACCCCTTGGCGTTCAATGATTAGGGTTCATGCATACTAGTACTAATCACCTCGCCCTTCTCTGCAATTAGGATTTGCTACAGCCTGCGATGTTAAAAAGCCTGAACCTCTTGCTAGATAACTTTACTTGATATCCTATTAATAGGTCTGTGTGCAAAACCGCAATAGTGACCATGGTTTTGCATTTGTTATAGTCTGCTATTGTCAAAAGGGATGAACCTGAATATATGCTACTGTAGCACTGTTAGCCGTTATGGAAAAGTTCAGTTAGGTATGAGATGTGTGGCCTTAGCTGGGAGATTTCTTTTGCTTCCATGTGCTTGTATGGCTACTCTTGCATTCAGAAGAAAATTATATGTTAACCATCTGATGGTTGTACCCTGCTGTAATGAATAAAACTAGATGCTCTTGATCGCTGTATGGTGTCATAATCAGATGAACATAAACACATGAACTAAAGTATGCAGCATATAAAAGGAGAACTAATTACAAGCAGGAAGAAGTGCATCCTTGTATCCCTGTATCTATATGTCAGGATAAACTAGCTTCTTGATGCAACCACTTTATCTATGTTAAAACGTGAAACTGAATTCTATGTTTGTGGTTCTGTTGTCCCATAAATAGTCCTTAACTAGTCTGTCAAAACTGAATAAAGACTGAGACTGCACTTGATTTTGACTCCTTAAGGAGATGTATAGCTCTGTATCAGTGTACTTTTGTCTACAGTACTAGTCAAAAGAGAACTAAACTTAATGTTTGACGTGCCTCTCCTAATTTAGCTACCCGTGATGTTAAGCGTCTGAAGCCCACAAGCATTTTCAGTACGCCCAGAACTTGATAAAAGTAGATACATGGTAAACTTTAGTTTTTTTTTACTATATTCTGACATACTAAGCTGGGTAAAATCAACCTGCTCCTACTTTGCAAACATACAACACCATCCATCGAGCCTTAATTCTGAAATAGTAGTAAAACTTTCTGGTTTCTAAACTATGCCATACTAAGCTGACATACTAAGTTGGGTAAAATCAACCTGCTCCTACTTTGCAAACATACAACACCATCCATCGAGCCTTAATTCTGAAATAGTAGTAAACTTTCTGGTTTCTAAACCATGCCAGTAGCTCCGGTGATCATATATTTTTGCTGTTTTTTTTATTCTGAACATTCTAGTCTTGTTTTTATTGGCTTGCTGGCTGCTTCTCCCTGACTGTGACCTAGCTGCACCATGCATGTTGATTTCTTTACTTGTTAGATCCCAATGCGTGAGATCTCCATTTTGTATTTATACATTCTGACATGAACTTCTTGTTGGCACTGCTGCCTGCTTACGAGTTATGCCTGTTTTACACAATCTAGTTTCTTTTTGTCTACCACCAATGCGAAGCCAACTTGTAATAGCTAAATCAGTCAGTTACGTTACAAGTACTCCTCCATCCATATGCTTACTCATAGTGCAAGCAAGAGTAAATGTTTTCCATTAATTTCACTTTAACAATTAGTAATACACGATATTAGTGCATCCCGTGCTTGCATCCTAACTTATCTACTTTATTATATTCATGTAAGCTCTAGGAAGGGGCTTTGAGAGATGAAGAGGAAGCCACTCTTGCTATGTCCAAAGCAATGGTAATATATCGTGTGGACTTACATCTTGAATAATGTGTACATCAGTGTGCATTCACTGGCTTTAATTAGGTCTTATGTTTCCACTTTCAGCAAAATTGTAAGCATTCCAAATACCTTACTTCTAGTCCTATGTCTATCGTATCTTGTCAGTATATATGGAGTGGTAATGTTAGATTTTCATATATAGGAAAACGGCAAGTACAATAGTCAGGAGCCAAGTCCCATTGAGTTTTTCAAAGAGACCCATACTAACAGCATGAGCGAGCCGACACATCTAGCTTATGTAAGATTTCTTCCTTTATTGTTTTTGACTTGAAATGATTCTCATATTGATCGAGTGTATCCATCATATGAACTTTGCCTTACTTGAGCATCAATGTTTTCCTTTATACAATAGAATGCAATGGAAAAGAAAAGGGAAACACAATCAAAAGTGACAACCAGTGTTTGATTCAATGATTGTGGCTGAAGTTCTAAAGGAAGAAAACGCCCATAGCACCTTCCTTTCCAGCATGAGTTATGCATCAAGATCCGGGAGATTTGGGAACTCTAATTCATCAGCAAGGATCTGAGTTCTAGAAGAAAGAATTGAGCAAGAGGATAAAGAGGCGAGAGATGCAAATGACAGGTACTTGTCTTGTTTCTTGTTGTGTTCTTGTTGTTTATTTTTTTCATGCTTTTCTGCCTGTGCATAGTGCCCTCATGATAGTAAGAAAATGCATACACAAATACTTGTGAATAAGACATTTGTCTTCAGTTCTTGTAATAAACTGAGGAGTGCTTCGCTGTTTATATATGGTTTGATCCAAATCCAATAATCCAAAGTAACATAAAAATAATAATTATTGTAATGAGAAATACATGGTTTTTGCTGCTACAACACAAAGGCATGAGAATAAGATTGTAATGCATGGTTTCTAATCCTGAAATCTAGTATGATTTGTTGATTGGTTTATATGCTTGCTTTTTAGTAGATTGATATAGGTTGGTTGAGTTTGATCTTAAAGTTGTTGTCCAAGCATAGTTGCTTCTTGCCTAGGTTACTAACTTGATATCTTATCGGTGATGCTTGCTCCTTTTCAGAATGATAAATGAAATTTATCTCTTAGTTATGCATGTTTTTACCATTATAAGTTATTCTTCAGTTTACTGTTTCATTTGCCCATCCATATGTTTGCCTTCACATTTAATAATGCACCTCTCTATTTTACATTCACATTTTGATAGATTGTAAGCTTCTTAGTGGTACTCTCACCTTTTTATCTTGTCTGTTTTCATCTCATCAAGATGCAACGTTGTTATGTTTTGTCAATTTATAGGCACTGAGAGGAGTTAGTGGTGAGACTTGAAGCACAAGCGAGAGAATTTGAAGAGGTGTAGAGGAAGCAACACGAATAATTGGAAGATGTGAAGAAGATCGAGCAAGAGAAGAATGAAGCCTGGCAAAAGAAGCAACAAGAGACGGATATCCTGATTGGTTTTCTCTTAAGGGCTCAAGCAACTTAGCAAGCAACTTAGCAGTCCTAATCCAAACTTAATGATGCATGAAGGCCATCCTTTTGCGATGGAAAGATAGTTGTTGAATCATACATTGCAATCATCACGATAACACATGTGGTCTTTACTTATCTAAATATTGCTTTTCAACTTGTCTATTCTTCTGTCAAACTCGTGAGTCAGTGTTAATTTTTACTATGAAACACAAGAGGACGAATTGGCTGAGACGATTAAATATATAATATCATAAATTTATGATGTGATTTGGATCTTAACTTATATTTATATAATCTCATATGAATTAAATAATTATTGTCATATGCATTTGGATTATGGTGGATTTAATCATTTGTCATAATTTAAATTCAAAATAAATCAAATATATGTGGTGTCATCTTCACCAATAATGAAACTAATGATGCTAGCTGTGGGATAGTCTGCTTGGGTGTTGACGTGGCATGAATTTGTGACGTTCCTACATCACTGAATATGGTGCAATATGGAATTTTTTCTCGTAGCGTGTGACATTAATCGATTGTCACAAAAGTAACAACTTGATGATGTTCTAGAGAACGTCACTGATGGTCCTATATCCAGTGACGTTATTTTGCGCGCGCCGTCACTAGGAGTAATCTGTGACGGGGATTCCGTGATGATCCTTGTGACGCCCATAAAATGTCACTTAGGGGTAATTTGTGACGTTATTAGCTATTCGATGACATTTTGTGTCTCGTCATAGTGACCCTAAGGGATGTATATATGGAGGAAGAGGAGGGAATTTCGTGAGCCTTGGAGGGGTCCGAAACCAACTCTATCTCTTGTTTCCCCACACATACGAACTCTAAAAACAGCCTATACTCAAGTATACTGAAATTACATGGGTCTGGCCCAATAATAAGGTGACGCAACACCTATCATAGCCTCTAGATAAAATTTATGAAGTGTCATATATTTCGTCCAAGGCTTCATACACTCATTATGGTGGCTTCAAAGTCCTGAAATCATCACTTGTAACTCCGTTCTTGTTCCCCTGCGCATGCCATCATCCCCATCCTTGATCTTGCTCCAATTTTCATCCTTCTTGTCCAGGCTAGGCCCTTCATTTGTAAGCAAGACAAATGTATCCAATTTAGGCAGCATCATATTCTCATGAACATTAGAATCATTACCAAGAAATGAAAGTGCCTGGTAATTTAATTGGCGTGCGCGAGCTCTAGTAATTGGTCCAATATGTATAGCAGTAGGGGCTGTGGGTGTAACAATGGTATTGATGTCTTCGTCACACTTTCATATTGCTCTACCCGCCCCATACCCTACCCATTGCCATCCTTACTCTTGGAGGATGACGGCGTCGGCTCGTCCCTCTCGCTCTCTCGTAGCGACAAATCCTCGCTTGTGGTCGTGGATCGAAGTCGTTTAGCTAATCGGGCATGTAGAAAAGGCCCGGTGAATGAGAGGACTCAGACTTTTTCAGTGGAGCAGCTGCCTTTAGGACATTCGGCCCAGTAAAAAGAACGTTCAATAAAGGTCGGGACATAGATCAGATCTGACGGCCAAGATTTTCAAAATCATTCCTAGAAACCTGAGAAGGCTCGAAATTGGTTTAGTTTTACTGTCCTAAATAAAACACCGGACACCAAGTTCTGGCTTTTCGATTTGTGCAACACATTAAGCGACGTCAAGTTTGTTGAGATCCTTGTTACGTTGTGGTCCATCTGGTATGCACGACGCCGGGCCATTCACGAGAATAAATTCCAAAGTCCCCTATCAACGCATCTCTTCATCAACAGGTATATTTTCATATATTCGGGAAATAAGGTGCTATGACTTTATGTCAAACAAGAGCAGTCGGGCATGTACTTGCGGCGCATCAGCAGTGGTGTTTGAAGGCCTGAACCGTTTTCTTTTTACGAGTAGAAGGGCTGAAACGTTGGAAGCCTAGGCCTGCGGAGAAGCGCTAGCACTGGTCCAAGATCTCCAATTATAAAAGCTTCAAGTTTTTTCTTCGGGTAAAAGAAATTATATTAGTGAATGGTTTGGCCACATAGGCTTACAATCTCATCAAGACTAAAACCTGAGCGCAACCAGACAGTTGCACATGGAGAAGAACGCCCCAACTGGGCAAGTCTATGGCAAACAATGTTTCGATCACGAGATATAGCAACAATTTTAAGCTCTCTGTCTCCTTGGAGTAAAAGCTTGATTTCAACGATCAAAGCCGCCACAGTTGATCTATTAGAAAAGCTTCAAGTTTCTTCTGACCGTCTGGGAGTCAAGGAGATCGAGTCGGCAAATAATTTTGGAGTTCACTGTATGATTTTCACGGAAATTAGATCTCCGAGATCCTTTTTTCTGGCTTGCACCCACTACCAGAAACTGTACTTTTCCTTTAGGTGACGAATTTTCCTGTGAGGCCCGAAGCCCATCACAGGAATATAAATTTTCCTGACGGGCTAAATTTGGCTCCCAGGAAAATTGACTATTTTCCTGAGAGTCCAGCCCAGAGGAAAAATATCTGAGGCCCAGCCCGCCATTTCACCACCGCGAAACGGGCTCTGGCGCCGGAAATTCTTACCTCCCGCGTTTTTTTCGCTTTGGCGCCTCAAATGAAACTTCCGCCGATTTTCCTGTGTGTATGGGCCTACAGGAAAAAGGCCCATCCAGATGAATAGAATCCCTAGACCACCAATTCCCCACTTCGTCCCATCTCTCCATCTCACGGAGCCGGATCCCCTGACCTACGGCCACCTGACGTTGGGCCACTGACGCGTGGGTCCGGGTCCACACGTCAGCGAGTGCGCCGTACGTCAGAGGAGCTGCGTCCCCATCTCACATCTGCTCCATGGCCGCCGCCCTCCTCAAACTTCCTGGCCGGCGCCGCCGCCCTAAATCGTTCCGGCGCCGCTCGCCCTCCACTCTCCCGACCTCCACTACTGGTCGTCTCTCACCTCCACCACCGCCGCCCGGGTCAACCTGCATCCGCCACCGAAGCCCACCTTTAATGTCTGTGACTTCCACCGTCGCTTGCCTGCAGCTCCGACCCTTGCTGCATCCGCATCCCACCTTCGTCGGACCACTCCGCCCAACACGGCTTCCCTGGACGCGATGATTGTACCCCGTGCTCCCTGCTCCAGATCTGGGTAAGTCTGTTGTTGCACATCCAGTAAACTGCCTGCTCCTCCTCGTCTGACGTGACAGCAGCGGCCTCCTCCTCTCCGTTTTGTCCAAGCCAGTTGATCCATTTTTCTGTGGTAAGTCCAACCATGGTCATCCAAATAACGAAGTCAGGATCTTTAGTTGTTCATACAATTTATGTAGAATCTAGATCTGAGGGCATCCGGATCTTGATTTCCTTCTTTTGCTGGCTCATTGGTGAAAAGAGTAGGCTTGTGAGTGGGAAAATAAGGGTCCCTTTGCATCTGTTTTCAGTATGTTGATTTGTTCAATTTTCAATTTGCTAGAAAGAGTTTTGTTCTCTCACATATCTCAAAATTTTAGGACCTACAATTGGTTGTGTTATTAGCACTGATGTTAGCTAATATAATTGAGAAACTGAAAAGCTTCTTGTATCATTGCTAGATATGTACTTTTAGAATATGTACCGCATATAAAGATGAGGCCTATAGCTGCTTTCTCAGTGGTATTTATGTATTTATGTACATTTGAAAAACTTTATGAGCAAATTGTAGTATAATGTCTTGAAATCAGATGTCAAATATTTACTCTTTTTTCATGCTTGATTTCTTGTAGCTTGAATCTGCCATATCAAGGATCCTTTGTTGAAGCTGCAGCCACACTGGTACAACTTCTATATATCGCCTCCCTTCACAAATAATTTTGGCAGTAAACGTTCAATTTTAGAAGCAAGTTAGTCATATTTTAGTTAGCAATGTAAGTAATTATTTGCATAGTTGTCAAGGTTTACGAGTCGACAAGTCGACGAGTCGTTCCGAGGTAGAGACTCATAGACTAATCGAGACTAGTCTAGACTAGTGCTAGACTAGTCGACATGGTACTGTAGTACTCAGCTACTAATACCTAGTGGTAGTATGTAGTATATACTAAGTTACTAACAGTACAGTATGCAATAAAACCAGCCACTGTCTAAATCATTGAGCTATGCAGTGTTCTGGGCCCAAGTGGGTATGGAATAGGACCAGCCACTGTCTAAATACTAGCCCAGCACCACGCATCACCCCCCAGCTGGCCCATTTGGGCCCAAATGGCCAGCCTACTTAGCCCCCAGCCACTGGAACCCTAGCTCCCGACCTCTCCAATCGCCGCCGCCAGCGCCATCACGCACGAGAGCACGCGTGCACGCGACCCGCGCCTCCTGCCGCCTTCCGCCGGTCCCGGCCGCTGCCGCCGCGAGCCCGCCGACCACCACCATGCCTCCTCCTTTCCTCTCCTCTCTCTCTCTTCCTTCTCTCCCGTCTCAAGGCCGCGTGCCCCTACGGGTCACGGCCATGGCCGCCGCCTGAGCACAAGCTCCAGCCGGCCGCCGCACCTGGCTGCGCCATCCGCCGTCCCTGCGGTGGGTGGCGGCGGCGGCGGCAGGGCAGTGGGTGCTGGCGGCGCCTCGTCCCAGCTGAGGCAGCTCTCTTTTTTGAGTCGCTCGACTCATATATGTCGACTAGTCCAGACTAGTCGTCGACTAGTCCATCCACGGCTCGACTCGTATTTGTAGTCTACACGAGAAAATGAGTCGACATCCACTCTGCGACTCGTAGACTAGTCGAGCGACTAGTCTAGACTAGTCGTTCGACTCGTAATCACTGATAGTTGTGCCACTCTCTTTTAGGTTTTGTTTCTCATCTTTAGAAGTCTTTGTAGTGGAAGGAAGGGCAAGGCAAAACCTGTCTCAGGTACCTCTCACACTTTGGAAATATACATACTTGCCTTTATGTGGCAATTATCTCTCAAATTGTTACCTTATTATTTGTTGCTGTCCTTATTTATTTGGCAAATTACTTATTTATGATGAGGTAGTGTAAATTGTTTTGAAACTATACACCATCTATCCCTGATGCTAACTCAGTCTCTCCTCATATGCACAACGCCACTAATCCATTCCTCTAATCTTCTCCTGAACACATATTTGGTCGCAGGTACCTTGTTGTTTGGAACATGTCATCCCTTGAGCTCGGCACCTGTTCGCATATGCCCTGTTCGAAGAGTGAGTCAGTGCGTGTCCGTGCTCTGTTTTACGCGCGCGTGTGTGTGTTTTGGTTCAGGTGCAAGCCCATGGATGCTGAAGACTATGAGGAGTACATACCTCTTCTTTATGAAGTTCTCGCAGGTCAGCAACATGAGGTGATTAATGCACATGCATATCTATCTGATTTGTGTGTTACTTCCATCATGTATCTAGACTGGCAGTCATATTCCTCAGTTACTCAAGGGTGTATGGCATGCTGGATCTTCTTTGAGGGCATGATTTAGCTCAGGTCTTCTTGTCCAGTCTTTGGCTCTTGTGCATTGAATCTGGAGCCATTGTTTAGCCAACGTCTACCTAACCCCATTAATTTATTTTACTTCCTTGAATTACAATCTTCACCCATCATGTTAGTTTAGATGAAGCTGAATTTACTATATATCTAAAATTAGGGGATTATGCAATCTCTTAAGTTCTTGCCTTCTTGGTCATCTTTTTAGATAAACTGTTATTCCGCTGGCTACAAGTATACTCTGCTTTTCCAGAAATCTTTAGTCTTGTTCTGAACAAAATCATCTATTCTTGATTGGAATCTTGAGATTGCACATTTTTCATCAGGGCAAAAAGGGCAGGACCTCGTTAAGAATGTCGTCCTAGTGGGCACAAGGTCGAACATGAAGCTACCAGTGAGTATTGTTTAATCCTATCCATTATTTTATAAAGCACCAAGATGTAGTATAACATCTAATGATTGCATTGCTGCCATATGCCATATCTAAGATTTACAAAGAAAAACTAAATGAACATCCTTTTTTAGTCCTTGATTAGCTAAATTATCATCAAGTGGACCAGATTATCTTTTGGAGCCACTTTAAAATATAAAATATATGTTTCATGGGGCTGTAGGATATATTGTATAGATATGCTAAAAGATGAAACTTGAAAGAGTTAAGCGGATAACAACTCATATGGTGAAAGATGTTGGTCATCATCTCCTTCTCTTTCCAATATTATTCCCGTTACTTGTGTACATGACTTTGCAGGGAACACCGAGTTATCCTCTGTTAGCTTGGAGGATGGTGCTATGGGCGACCACGTCGGCAATGGCAACAGCGAAGGCAACAATGATGTTGAGAACATGGTGGTAGCCTAAGGTGACTTAGAAACTTATGAAGGTGTAGATGATGCTCCAGATCATGAACCAGTGGACTTAGTACAACTGACATGTTACTGCTGTTGAGCAAATAAAACAACAGCAATTAAAATTTTCAGATGTCATCTACCAGATGTTCAATCATGCATGGATACGTGCTATGTATATACTGGTTTTGGATGCTTGTACGAAGATATGATGTGGATTTTCACTTAATGGGATCATACGTGGACCATTGATATGTGCTAATAAATTTGTAATTATAGAAGGATATGGATTTGTCAGATACATGCTCAACATTGATCCTAGAAAGAAAAATACATGCTCAACATAATTCATTTTCATGCGTGCCATTTTCCCTGTAGGCTGGCCGTCACAATAAGTCTACCTATAAACCTGACAGCATCAAGATTTTCCTGAGGGTAGCCGACAGGAATAACCGTCAGGAAAATAATTCCTGTCGGCTGGCCGTCAGGCATTAAAAGATTTCCCTGTCGTTTTATTCCTGGCGAAATTTTCTTGTCGGGTACCGTCAGGAAATATTTTCCTGACGGGATTTGGCTTTTTCCTGTGGGTTCTTAGCCGTGGGGAAAAGTCTGTTTTCTGGTAGTGACCTTTAGCCATGAGCAGCGTAGCAGTAATGGAGTCGTATAGATTAGCTAAAATGGGCTCAACCCTAGATGTTGGGCGTCATATGTGGCTTCTCGCGCCTCCAGATCATTTATGTATCCCTAAACCTTTGGTATCTAATAAAGCTACGCTGTTTATCTAAAAAAACTGAATATATAAGTTGTATATGTGGTCTTGGAGATCTTGGGCCGAGACCAAGACGAGTTATCAACCAAAGCATGATGGGACATTTAAATACATTACAACTGAGCACTTTTCCTGCCCTCTCGGACCATTAGCATTTTCAGCCGTCGGATCATCAACTTGGGGCATTCTCAATCGTCAGATTTGTTGTGAATCGCACTAATCAGGCTTAGTTCACTGTTATCAAGCACGAACCGTCCTGGGCCGCTGCTCTGGCCGTTTTTTCGGCGTCCCTGGTGAAATTCGGCCCAATGGGCTTTTAGTATCCTTCCTACGTGGTTTACCTTATAAAAATAAAAATTGTCGATTCTTTCAGCAACCGCTTCGCATTGCGGCCCCCATGGGCAACTTTCGCGTGGCGGCCGACGCTTGGCGCCGGTGGCTCGCATCGGGGGGTCGGCTTGCCGAGCGACTCCACCGGGCGCTGGGCGGTGACAGGTGCATCTAACCGTCCGCCAGGTCGCGTCACTGGGAATTCAATGGAGCAGTGGCGGAACAGCGAACCTTCGGTTGTTGTTTGGAGTTGAATCGCCGTCGATTGATTGAGGAAGTAAATCAGGGTCTATTAAATGTCAATCGATGCGCGCACTCTCCGTTGGCTGATAATTGAAGGTCAGTTACCAATGTCGATTCACCTCTTCCTCCCGTCCACGGGGGTCCATATAATATCCATCGTCCTGCTGCTCCTTCCTCACTCCCCTCACTTACGCAGAACCTTCTCTGGCAGCCATAGGAGAAATATAGATCGGTAATTCATCTTTACTGTTCTTCTTGTTGTCCCTTGTTCATACCTCCCCATTCCCCCTAATTATTCATCTAATGATGCTAGATTTTCTTTTTGATACTGTTCTCTGTACTACAAAATTAATGCATGTTCTCTATCTTGACAGATTTGATATCGGTTCTGCTAGATTGGCTGGTTCTGCTAGATTAGAAGTTTTAGGGACTAACCATTTGGAAGATGAGACACTGTTTTGAACTTCAATGATTTGTTGCCTGAGAGTATAATGTTTCAGTCCCCGCATTTGGCAGTTGCCCAGATTGGTAATGCTATCACTTGTTGGTTTGCTGCAGTATTCTCTGCTAAAGTGCAGAGTTTAATTTAGAGTAATCACTAATCCTTGTAATCTCTTGCTATGTTAAGGCATCCGTGCTTCAAACATGACTATGCTCAGTTATCTTTGAAATTTCTTTCAAATGCTTAGTGGTGTATTAATTCTCTCATGTTCCTAGCTTTCTAGAAATGTATGATATATGCAGATTCATCATATGCAATAGTAGCTATAGGTGCTCGCTGTATGGCGCTGACACACATAACTGAATTGTACAGCTGCACTGAACACTATCCGGAAGCTTAGAATTTGTGAGGTTTTGTTGTTGCAAAGAAAGAAATGTGCCTGCACCACCTCTAATTTTCTGGATGCCACAGCAGTGTCCAACCATATAAATTTTCTTGTACATTCTGTACTTTTTATCACTGTATCTATTCGATAGTCACTTTTACATGAAATGCAAAAGCTTTTTGTTGTGCCTTTTAAGAAATAATGACATTTCTATGTTTACAGGGGGGGGGGGGTGTTCAATGGATCCAGGTAGCAGTTGTCGATCATCACATGAGTCGCTAACAAATGAGCGTTACATGTGAATATATCCGTACAGGATTAGCATTCTGTACGATGTGTTCCATGGGAACAAAACTGCTCTTGCTTACCTGAAAATAAAATGATGACGGATGTAGGAAGGAGGTACACCCGTCAGTCTATTGGAAGCAGAAGTTCACTAAGCAGGAGTAGAAGTTGGCATAGCTATGTTATATCTGTAATGCGGACAGCATATATACTTCGGCATATGGTTGTCTTCTGCTACATGAGTTGCCAATTAAGATATTCACCAGCTGGGCATCGTTACGATTTTGTTGGAATAATTTTTTATGACCGATTTACTGCAGCTATTATAGTATTCCATACATTACTGAAAAAATAATCCATACATTTTCTTCTTTGCCTCTCTTGTTTCCTCCTTCCGTTGTTTAGAACCACAAAATCAAACTGGTACCAACCTTCTTACCATCTAACATAATCCTACAAAAACTAATAATCAACTTATAACTTATACATGATTGCAATATTACCCTTAGTTATATCACACCATCAAGCTACTACATTTACATACAGTTGCATCCATCATAATATTATAGTGCCAAAATAGATGGGCGTAGCAACGCACACCTACAACGGTCTAGTGTATATCATGTAAGCACATACTTCCTCTGTCCTAAAATAAGTGTCTGAGGCTTAGTACAAAGTTGAGATACTTATTTTGGGACCGACGGAGTAATAAATTGGCTACTACTCCCTCCGATCCATAATAAATTGAGTACAAGTTGCGTTTTGCAAAGACTATCCACCAGTTGGCCATTGCATTGTAAATGTTACGAATCACAAAGTGCAAGGTGCCTCATAAGGGAAGATCGATGCAGACAACTCGCGTCAAGTCTAGTTGAAGTTGAAGACCTAATGTTCCACTTGATATTGATCATCCACAATGTCAATATGGTGCCCTTTTTTGCACCAAGAAACATGTAACAATCTGTTCACTGTTGCAAATCAACCTCCATGCTGGACTTGTCTGTGCCACTGCTTGTAGGCGTACAAACCAAGGATTTTGCGAGCTCTCTGGGGGGGGGGCTGCTTGTCCCAGGGTTTTTGGGGTCACCCTTACGCTTTCCTCCAAGGAACCCCAAGGCAAGTGCTTCCAAAGCTTTTGCACTTGGAGGTCTGTTCCTGGTTCCATGCCTCCGAGACTTCACCTGTGAAGCCAGATCAGGTTGCAGGCTAGAAGGTTGTCCTGTTGCCTCTGAAACATCATGGACACAATCGCTGTTTGAAATGGCAAGGCCTTCCTCAGCCTTCATGTAACCATGATCGTCTGATGAAGCGACACATACCCTCGTGCTTGTCTTATCATCTAGTGATGTCTCCGGTTTAACCAAAATAGTAACCTGCGCCCCTTTGGTAACTTGCCTCAGCGGTTCTGATCTTTGAACGAACTTCAGGAACCACCTCGACCTTGCACTCAGATGACTTGTCCTCGTTTAAACTGGACACATTCACCTTCTCGTTTGATCTGTCAGTGGTACAAGAGTTTGATGCAACCGTTATCTGCTCGCATGGCTTCTCCTTCGTGGAATATCTCGCAATTATTTTAGTCCGAAATTTTCACTGACATCAGCTGCAGTTGGTTTTGTTGAAGTCCACAGCGGCTTGATTTTCTTTCTCTCTAAACCATGTCCTTTTGAGAAAGAAAAGCTGTGCTGACTGGTCTGATCATTGCTACAGCTGGATAAGCTTCTGCTTTGACACTGGGGTTAAATACTTGAGCCTTTCAGTTTTTGTTTTGGGACCAAAGAGGCATGTCATATCAGTTTTTTCAATACTGCCATTAGAAGAATGGCCATTGACTGGAAAACTCGAGGATGGTGCAGCCAACATGTTTTGCAATGAATTGACTTGGTTTTCTTTGCCTGCATGGCATACTGAAACTATTTCGGCATCATCCACATCAGCTGTAACTTGTCGACAATCTGCCTGGTCATCTGATGATTGATCTTCCGCATCTTGCTCCTCTGAAGAACTGACACTCACAGTATTATAAGAATGACGTGAAGGACCAAAATGGACATTTACATCAGGTGGTAATTTCCTCAGCTCTCTGACTCTGAAGGGCTCTTCCCCTTGGACCAAGGTAGTATCGATAATTGTGAACTTTGGAAGCTCCTGATATCCATCCAAAGGACCATCATGGTTCAGACTCATGTCTGTAGCATATCCACACTGCTCAGCAGTAACACCATTGTCCGCTCCGCCAACTTCTACCTCAAGAAGAACGGGATCCGCCGCAACTCGCTTAAGAACATCGCTGACAGAATCAAAATAATGAGTGCCTTTAGTGAGTTTCCTTCTTGAGAATTTTTTGATACCTGGCACAAGAAACACAAGGCAATTCTTAGTTGTTCTGACATCTTTTGACTGCTCTGAACGCCACCCTCTTGCAAGCAAACGGGGCCAGACAGCTTCCCAGAAAAGTTCATTAGATCTTGTCTTGCTTATTCTGAAACCACCTGTTAAGAACTTAATTATATCTTCCGAAGCAAGCAAGGAACAATCTTTGCCTGTAGGCATGTCAGGGTGAACAGAAAGAGCTTGGTTTGGTTTAGATCGGTCCAGAACATATCCAGTCAAATCATGCTTCCCTTTACCAATTCCAACAGCCTCCACAAAAGCTTCTGTTCCAACAGAGGATTTTATAGCCAAGACAAGATCCTCTAAAGATGCTTGTCCGGCGTTGAAAGATTTGAAAATCTGCAACAGACGAAAGCAATACAATTCCTGGTAAAAACAAAGCAATATAATGCATATGGAAATGGATGATGGAAGAATAGATTTGTTTTTTGGCTTTGGATCAACACGATTTCACTCGTTTATTTGTCCTGGGAATAACGGATTAAACAATACCAAGTACATAATTAAAGCTAGAAAAATAAGAAGAAATCAGGACAGCCAAATGGATTAAACAATACCAAGCACCTGCAATGGCTTTGGTTTTCAGGTTTCAGGTTCATAATCGTAACTGACCATCTATATAAACTGCATCAGAGTAGTCAGATATACTGATATACAAGTGAAGTAGAGCACTAAACAGACTCAGCTGCCTGAACTATGGAGATTTGGAGTAGTATAAAATGAAGAAAAATCTAGATCAAACGTGCTATTTTGAACAATGCAAGTGGAACCAAAAGCTCGAACTAGAGATAATCTCAAAAGAGAAGATTTTAAAACTCGAGAGCAGACAGTTAAACTGGGGAAAACGGAATTGATGACTTCAATGGATTGGTTCCCTACTTCCCTTCAAAGACATACATGCAATGGCATCTTTAAAGAATAACCATATGTGCAGCACCAGCAACAACTCTTCGACATGAACAGAGAGAAAAAAAGAAAAATACACCAGAAGAAAAGTGACAAAGACAAGTGAGAGATTTTTTTTTAATATTGCACATCAAAATTAGAAAATTGAGTAGTACATATCAATTGGACTTTGCACAAACCGTTCCTTCGGACAATCTAAGTTAAAAGAGAAATGAGAAAACAAATCTAGCCACAGAAGGACATAGTGAATGCTAGAATGTACACAAAAAAGTGTTCAAAGTGAGAGTCAAACTGACAGAACTCATCTGATCGTGGGGATAATTTCATATTGATCCCTTTCACTAATTAATCAGCAAACGAAAACTAAAGTTTAAAGAGATCAAAATTATTTCTATGGCCTACATTTGCAATGTACCTCGACCAATGAATCATGAACTCCTTCGAGGATTACAGATTTCAAACGAGATATAATCTCCTGCTGCCGCCAACCTGTAAAGACGCGTTCCCCAATAATGCATCTCGTAGTTCTTGCTTTTCTGCAGTCCGACCATCTTTTATAAGCATTTATTTTGTAGAACATTCCATAGTAGTATGAGAGTACATCCCCAACGGTCTTATTACCAAGAAACCTGCTCAACAGGCTTAGATTTTTGCCGAAAATGTAGAGCCCGAGAATAAAACATTCTGCCTCAGTACCACTCCAAAGCGAACTGGGCAAACCAGGCAATGGAGTAAATTGCTCGATTTCCCCTTGCTGGGTCAACGACTTATTGATAAAACCTGGACCTTCTTGAGTAGAGAATGGAGCCAAGTTCTCATCATGTGCTTGATTGATGCAAGATTCTATCTGATTAACAGGCAGCATTGAATGTTGATCCTGGTATGTTGAATCATGGGCATTTGTATTATTTCTGATTGGGTAAATTGAGGTCACCTGACTATCCTCGCCTTGGTCGCTAGCTCTTGCTTCGGATTCTGAAGAATGCTGCCTTCGCAAATCGTCCTCCTTATGGACTTCACTTGGTACCCACATGATTGGTATAGCTAACCCAATCATACCAGGGTAATCATAACCAAGTACGATGCTTTCTGGTGTGCTGGTCATGAGCCGATGGCGCTCAACCTCTGTGGACAGATTGGGGATTTCTGCCTGGTATTCACTTCCAATGTGTGGACATACAGGTGCTTTGTCATATATCACATCTGAAGCAATAGAAGCTTCTAAAGATGGTTGGTTTTCACCATTGTCTTTGAGTTCAAGTGACTCCATCTACCAAAATCAGAAGAAAAAATGTAATTTGTTGAGATAGATCACATATTTAAATTGATTAAGAAAACATGTATATAATCAACATTAGTAACTACAATGGCTTGTTTTTAAGTATATGAGCCAGAAGGGTACGTCGTTAACAGATCTCATTCAGGACATTGGTGAGAGAAAACAGCTATTCAAAAGAAATTCAACACATGAAATTTTTGAGGCCTGGGTACTTCTATTAGAGTTCTTGTATACTAGCTTAATCGTGTGATGCATCACTATTATACCTTCGGCGATAGAACACCACACTCAACAGGAAAGTATTGAGCAGAAATAGTTTACTACATACAGGATGAGCAACTTTGGCGGAAATATGTAACACACGTCCAGAGTTCAACTTAGGCCCCATAAGTAACCCACGTCCATCAAATCCACCTCACAAGACTGAGGACGAAATGCTTTCACAAAAGTGGTTAAGTTTTGAGAGGTAGACAAAATAATTTGCAAAATGCTAGTTCACGGCAAGCTCCCAGCGATGATATTAAAGATAAAATGCAACTGTAAGCAGGACAACATGGACCATCAAACTGTGACCTTCCAAGCTCCAAAAGTCAACAAAGCCTAGTGAGCGAGCGAATTATAATTTACATGGCAAAAAAAGAGTGTAAACACGAAGTTGGAAGCAAATAAAGGCAATGCATATCATATTGTATAACCACTGCTGAGGAGGACATGACTCACAATTGTAGAATGCTTAAAAAAAAAGCAAAACTGTTAAACGGTCACTTGTGTGTGTGCAACGTTAAGTCTGTAAACTGAGTCTTCTCCTAGATATTAGGATCTAGCAACGCTCATGGCCTGCGTGCCACTTTTCCAGGAGCACTTGCTCTCTCCCTTCGGGGTATATGTATACACATTGTAACTCTATTGATTCAGTGAATACAGAAACAATCTCTCCAACTTGGTATAACTTGGTATCAGTTACCAGGCGCCCCATGGCCGCGACCTCCTCCTCCACCACCGCCGCCACGAGCTCTGCCACCTCCCCCGGCGATCTCTCGTCCTCTTCCACGGCGCCTGCCGCGGCCTCCTCCACTGCTTCCTCCCCGCCGTTTGTTTTCGGCACCTCCCCCTCTCTCCTCAACGGCACCACTCCCGCAGCCGGCACCCAGTTTGCCCCTCTGTTCAACGCCGGCGTTCCCCCTGCTCCTCCGGCGCCCGCTCCCCGCCTTCCCATCTTCCAGGACCATATCACCAACCACATCAAGTTTCTTCTCAACCCCGCAGATCACAACTATCACAAATGGAAGACCTTCTTCCTCATGGTTCTCGTCCGCTACGGCGTCTCCTACCTCATCGAACATCCGCCGCCGCCAAATGCTTCCGCCACCTACCTCGAGCTCGATGCTCATGTCGTTCTCTGGATCTACGCCACCCTTTCGGACACCATGTGTGATCACGTCGTCCGCACCACGACCACCTTCGCCCTCTGCAACAAGATCCGCGACTACTTCCTTGCCAATCGCGCCGCTCGCTTCATGATCCTCAACCGCAAGTACCGCAACCTCAAGCAGGGCGACCTGTCCGTCTCCGAGTACGCTCGCCGGATGAAGCTCCTCACCGACGCCCTCGCCGACATCGACCGTGCCGTCACCGAGGTGGATCTCACCACCCAATTCCTCCACGGCCTCGACAAGCGGCTCGACACGATCAAGGTAGTCCTTGGTGACCAGGACCTGCCCTTCGACACCGTCCTCTCTCGGGTCGTCCTGGCCGAGGAATCCCAGGAGCATCGCGTGGCCGAAGAGAGCGCCTCCGCGTTCGCACTGACGGGTGGCAGTGCCTCTGCTGCCGGCTCCAGCACGAGCGGCCGTGCCCCGACGGATCGTACGGATCGCTCCTCCACTAGTGCTCCGGCCGCTCCTCCCCAGCCGCTCCCGCACCCTGGCCGTGGACGCGGTGACCGCGACGGTGGTGACCGTGGTGGCCGTGGCCGTGGCCGTGGGCGCGGCGACAACACTGGACGCGGCCACGCCGCTCCTCCCCTGGCGTCGCCCTTCACCGGCTACTTCGCGCCCTACGGGATGGCGATCCCCTACCCGCGCCCGGGCTCTCACGCGCAGGCTTATCCGCTCCTCCCCGCCCCGCTGGCGCCCGCCGCTCCGTTCCACCAGCACCCTCCCTCGTCATGGGAACACGCGGCCATGCTCAACGCCGCCTACAGCAATGGTGGTTTCCCCTCCGCTCCCGTGCCCGAGTGGTACTTCGACAGCGGCACGTCATCTCATGTCACCGGCAATAAAGGTAACCTCACCCGGTCTAGTTATTCTTTAAAGCACGTTCCTTCTAGCATTTTGGTTGGCAATGGGCACCACTTACCTGTCACGGCTACTGGCTCCACCTCTCTTCCTCCCAATGACTTTCGCCTTACCGACGTTCTCGTTTCTCCTCATGTTGTCACTAGCTTAATTTCTGTTCATCGTTTTACTAAAGACAATTCTTGCTCAGTTGAATTTTACCCTTGCGGTTTTCTTGTGAAGGATCTTCGAACTCGAAGGGTTCTCATGATCTCCGTTAGCAACGGTGACCTATATCCATTCTACGGCAATAACCATGCTCCACCGCCGGCATTCACCATCTCCACGTCGGATCTGTGGCACCGTCGACTTGGGCACCCCGGCGCACACTCCATGTGCATCTTCTTAGGGTATCCCCTCGAACACAAGGGCTACAGGTGCTACGACTTATCCACACGGCGCATTATTGTGTCAAGGCACGTCATTTTTGATGAACACTCATTTCCTTATACCCCGCCCACAGCACCGGCTCCAGAGTCACCGTCCGCACCCGATCCGCTCGCCTGCACCCGATCCTTAGCAGATCTCTCGGATCCGCCGCCCCCAACAACCTCGTACGGGCCCCACACCCCACCACCCCCGCCACCCCACCAACCGCGCGCCCCCGCTTCCACCTGCGGCCAATCCACTGCCGACCCCACCTCCACTCCCCATTCCGCGGCGCGCACCTCCTCGTCCGGATCTGCCTCGCCTGCTGCGCCCCCCTCCCCACCAACCACCCACGCCGCATCCACCTCGCCCCCCGTGCCTGTCGGCTCTGCCTCACCTGCCGCCTCGTCGCCCACGCCTGTCGGCTGCCCCATCGCATCTTCCTCGGGATCTGAGGCATGCACAACCACTCCCCCTCCGCCACGACTACCACACCATGCACAACCAGCTCAGCCCCCAAGTAATTCCCATACGATGACAACCCGGGCCAAACGCGGCTACTGCATGCCTCGCCGCCTCTTTCTTGCTGATGCATCTACCACACCACTCTCTCCTATCCCTCCAACGTACAAATCAGCCCTCAAGGACCCAAATTGGCGCCAAGCTATGCAAGAAGAGTATCATGCTTTAATTAATAACTTCACTTGGTCTTTGGTGCCTAAGCCTGCAGGTGTCAACATTGTTACAGGGAAGTGGATTTTTCGCCATAAGTTTCACACGGATGGATCTTTGGCTCGTTACAAAGCTCGGTGGGTCGTCCGGGGGTTCACTCAGCAAGAGGGCGTGGACTATGATGAGACATTCAGTCCGGTCGTCAAACCGGCCACTATCCGTGTGGTACTCAGTCTTGCCACCTCTCACTCGTGGCCAATTCACCAACTGGACGTCAAAAATGCATTTCTACATGGTGATCTCAAGGAGACTGTCTACTGCTCCCAACCGGCTGGTTTTGTTGATTCTTCTCACCCGGATCATGTGTGCCTCCTCAACAAGTCTCTCTATGGCTTGAAACAAGCCCCTCGGACGTGGTTTCTTCGGTTCAAGGCATTCTTGTTGTCTATTGGGTTTTGTGCTTCCAAGAGTGACTCGTCGTTATTCATCCGCCACCATGGACACACCATTGCATACCTTCTGGTTTATGTGGATGATATCATCCTCACCGCCAACACTGCCGCCACCCTTCACTCCATCATCGCCTCTCTCAAGAAGGAATTCTCCATGTCGGACCTTGGTGAGTTACATCATTTCCTTGGCATCAATGTTACTCCCAATTCCTCCGGTTTGTTCCTCTGCCAACAACAGTATACACTTGAGGTCCTTCACCATGCCAACATGCTACATTGCAAACCTGTGTCCACACCTGTTGACACCTCCTCCAAATTATCCATCCACGATGGTACACCGCTTTCCAACCCCACATACTACCGCAGCTTGGCCGGTGCACTGCAATACCTCACCCTCACTCGCCCAGACATCTCCTATGCCGTTCAACAGGTTTGCCTGTTCATGCATGAGCCACGCGACACTCATATGCAGTTAGTGAAACGCATCCTGCGGTATCTCCAAGGCACCTCTCATTACGGTATTCAGCTCTACAAGTCACCCGCACATGATCTCATTGCCTATACAGACGCTGATTGGGCCGGGTGCCCTGATACTCGCAAGTCCACCTCTGGTTTCTGCGTTTTTCTTGGCAACGACATCATTTCTTGGTCTTCGAAGCGCCAACCCACTGTCTCAAGATCCAGTGCCGAAGCTGAGTACAGGGGTGTCGCAAATTGTGTTGCTGAGTCCTGCTGGCTACGACAACTCTTGCATGATCTCAAGTGTCCCCCCACAAGAGCAACCGTGGTCTATTGTGATAATGTCAGCGCCACCTACCTCGCCTCCAACCCAGTTCAACATCAACGAACGAAGCACATTGAGATTGATCTCCATTTCGTCCGGGATC
>NC_057803.1:208423662-208434255 GCF_018294505.1 Triticum aestivum | reverse complement strand
AAACGGTCACTTGTATGTGTGTAACGTTAAGTCTGTAAACTGAGTCTTCTCCTAGATATTAGGATCTAGCAACGCTCATGGCATGTGTGCCACTTTTCCAGGAGCACTTGCTCTCTCCCTGCGGGGTATATGTATACACATTGTAACTCTATTGATTCAGTGAATACAGAAACAATCTCTCCAACTAAAACTGCAGTCGTCGCAGATTGAACCACCCAATATAAGTAGCACTGCCAATTACTTATCGGGCGTCAAGCAGGGAACAATGACAACAACCTACCGTCAACCTAGGCGGTGTGTAACTCTCAATCGCTCGCCACAGGCTTACAGCACCCAAATCTGGGCCACCATGGCGAGCGAATCCGTACTTCCAAGACCCCGACACTTGCGTTCTTCAAATCTCATGCCCAGTACCAACATACACTGCCAGCCACCCCATCAAACTCGTGGGGAACCTCCCGCACAAGGCCGGGAGCAAAGCCACGGGCCTCCCCGGCATGGAGCAGCGAAGCGGAGAACCCCGGGCCGCGCTAACCAAATCCTGAAATCCAGGCTCTCCAACGAGGCGCGTCCGCACGGACACACGCTAAGCAAACCTAAAAATCTTTGCGATCACGGAAGGGAAGCGCCCGCGGCCGAAGC
The DNA here is from genome assembly GCF_018294505.1 of Triticum aestivum. Taxonomy (NCBI): domain Eukaryota; kingdom Viridiplantae; phylum Streptophyta; class Magnoliopsida; order Poales; family Poaceae; genus Triticum; species Triticum aestivum. The sequence goes on along the minus strand of NC_057803.1, from coordinate 208,433,613 downwards.
ACGGCACCGCAACGAGGACGCAAGACGCGCCACCAAACAGCAACGGCTTCATCCTAAGCGGAGAAGAAATGTAAAGATTGGAGGAGGGAGCAGGGAAGCGAGGAAAACCTTAATCTCCATGCAGGCGAGGCTCCGCCGCGGCGCTCGTGGCGAAGCCTTCGTAGCTCCGAGCACGCGGGCCCTCCGATTCTCTTGTCGCGCCCGGGAAACGGACGACGCCGGCCAGACAAACAACAGAATCTGCAGGTCCCACGGGAAGAGCCGCTTCGGGATTGAGCGGCGGTTGCGGGAGCCGAGCGCGCGACCAGCAGAGAGCAGCTGCACGCCGCCGGGAGTAGAGTACGGTGAGGGCCTGCCGTCTGGGCGCGGTGGTGGTTCGGAGAGGAGGCAGAGACGGAGAGAGAGAGGCGAGTCGGGCTTTAAAGACACGAACAAGAGAAAGAAAGAACAGAACGGCGACAGCGACACGGAGATTGGTGGTGTGGTGTGGACAAGGTAGACGAGGAAATTGCTAGCCGGGCTGGGCCGGCGATGGGCCATCTGATTGTTTTTATGCACTCAAAATAAAAATAAAAATAGATACTAGAACTTTATTTATGAATCTTTCCCTAATCTTTATCTTTACCTATATAATAATAAAGCAAACTGGTTTTTTCGTCCGTCGTGGTATTTTTTAGAAAAGTCCTTCTATTTTAGAGAATTCAACCCGCAGTCCTGTTTTAAGTGAAAACGAATCGTTATTTTTGTATTTTACACAAAAGTCTTCGTCTTTTTTTGAAATCAACCCGCCATCTGGTTTAAGTCACACCCGAACCGTTATTTTACATTTTTTGAAACCCCCCCTGATATTTTAGGTAATTCATCCGCGGATCATATTTAAGTCAAACAAATGCTTTTTAAAATCATCCATATCTTATAAACCGTAACTCCGATTTGAATATATTATATATGAAATTTGATTAAAAAATATGTAGAATATGAATATGAGATTATTTTTACCTGTTAAGTATTTTTAAATATTATTTTAGAATATATTTGACTCATACCAAATGATTTTCTAAATTATTTGTATCTTTTAAACCGTAACTTCGATTTTAACATATTATATATGAAATTTTATTAGAAAAATGTGTGGAATCTAAGTATGATGTTAATTTTACCTGTTAAATATTTTTAAAATATTGTTATGGAAGCAAACTTATAATTTATAGCGCAAGATCATTTTTTCATACCGGCGGCGATCCGGATTGCAAATAAACACCCCACTATAATCATATAGGGAAAAGAAAAATATCGATAACTACACATGCATACCTCTGAAAAATGTTGTAGGGAAAAACAACAGATTTCTCATTGCGAGAGTGAGAGAAAACGAGAGTGAGAGAAAGCGAGAGAGGGGGGAGGAGAGAGGGAGAGAGAGATGTGTTAGGATTAACCATATTCAACACACGTTTTTTGTTGTTTTGTGTTAACACCGATGCCATCGCCGACGAGGGTGAGAAGGGGGATAAGCGGCAACATAAATATGATACCTCGCAAAAATAAAGGAGACGGACCTATTGTGGTCTTGAGTGATGGTTGTTGAGTTAAGAGCGTGTGTTATGTTTTCTCTCCCGTTGCAATGCACGGGATTTTTTACTAGTTTAATTTTTAATAATAAACTAGATGTTGCCTCTGGTCGTACGTAGTTGGTATTTTTGCAAAAAAGTCTCTGATGTTTTAGTTATTCAACCCGTGGTCCATTTTTAAGTCAGAAAACGTTTTGTTGAGTAAGGTTTCGATAAAAAACCCTGTAGTTTCATGTATTAAACGCGCGGTCCTTTTAAAGTGAGAAAACATTTCGCTCGTTTCTGGGCTTGGGCCTTACTTTTATTCGGCCTAACGCAAGGGTTGGAAAAAAACACATGACACACGGGCACGTATGCATCGAAGGAGAGCCGGGGTACGGACGCCACCGCCGCCACCTGCGGATGGTCTTCCTGTCCGTCCATCCGCGCAGCCCACGCGGGCGAGCTGCCGATCTGGCTGGGCTGCCGGGCCACGCAACGGACGGCAGCGGTTCGAGCAACTCCTCGACGCAGGGGAAAAGGTTGGCGGCGCTGGAGTTCGTCGGAACGGGCAGGCGGCCGGTGGGTGAAGCGAGGCCACGGCGCCGGCGCGAGTAATACGGGCGGATCCGGGGGCGGCAGCGACCGATCTGGCTGCTGGTGCGGTGGCTTGCTCCGGTGGCGACGGCGTCCTGCTCATCCATAGAAAGAGAGACAGGGCATGAGGGAGAAAGGAATAAAGGAGAAGGAGCAGGGGGCGCAGAGTCAGGGAGGCGGTCGCTAGCGGTGGCAGCTCCGGCGACCGGCCGGCGGGCTTGCCAGGCAAAGCTATGGATTACGCTAGCCTGAGATTCAATAGAGGTATGTTTGATTTTTAGAATTGGGCTTAATAGCCTGTTTGCTGTGCTTCATCTTCTGAATTGGAAACCATGGTGTGCCTGAATATTTTTTCTAGAACATGATGCTTGAGTTGGTAATCATTCTTGGGTGATTTATCCTATATACTGATGGATCATCCTTTGGGGTGCATGACTTGAATGGATTTCTGAATTCCAAATAGTATGCTGTCGTGATGTTTGATTAGGGTCTTCTGTGAATCCGTACCAAAACCATGCTTGTAATTTGTTGTTCCCTCTCTCTAATCCGGGACAGACACGGTGATTCTGGTCGGAGCCGTGGCTACATGATTCTGGTCGGCGTGCATCCATAGTCAGAGGACGCCGAGCCTTCCTCGCTGCCAACAACATCAGCTCGTCTCGGCATGAGGTCTGCACGCTTACCTTGCCTTTCTAATAGAGACTGAACTGCAATTTTTGTCTGCGCTGCTTCTTAAAGTAGTCCATGGTTTGTACAAATAACCACATGTAAATCTTAATTTAGTTGATATTGGAAAAGATTGTTTCTTTCGAACCATATATGTGGAGCAACTAGAAATAGTACATATGTGTTTTTCCCAGGCTCCCACATTAGACCAGTGCTCTAATGTTTGTTCCAGGTTGAGCATGGCAATAATGTACAGTTTGAACTTCGTGATGACAGAACTTTTTTGCCTTGAAGTATTCTGTGAATTACACCATGAATAGCAACAACATCAGGCCATTTGAGAGAAGGGGTGTCCCTGGAGTTCTCCCTAAATCTTATTGCATTCTTAGTGACAATGAGGAATTATTATTCACTTGAGAAAATAAAGATTAAATCGGTGAGGCTCTCAAAAATGAAATGACTTTCTGAGCTCGGCATTGACTTTTTGAGCTAGATATTGACTTTGAGTAGCACAATATAGGTCCTATCTGAAGCCTTCTGCGTGCCTGTTACAATGATCGTTTCATTTTCCTTTGTATATTAACCAGCGAATATTATTGTCTGCTATAACTGCTGAAAGATGTCATATTCTTTTGTTATAATGGTGTTTGCAGTAGGAGTGTATGCCTCTCATTCAAAGAAGAGGCTCAACAATCTTTTGGATGGGCTTATGATTACCACATATATGATCTTATAAAGCAGGAGTTGAGAACTACAAAATCCATATATTCCTAGAATGGAGCTGGTTGAAGTTGGGCCTTCAATGGACATGGTAGTTAGGTGGCACCAACGTTTAGTAAAGCCAATTTTTGATGAGGAAATGCACCAAAAAAAAGTTTAGTGGAAGTGGATTAGATTGTTTTGTAGTCATATGCTCTTGAGAATTTTTGCGCTTTCTTTATTTCTTCTGATTATAATTCTTTGTTTATTTCTAACTGACATGATATGCAAAAGAAAATCCTGTGATTTGTTTGCCCTCTCATTGACCATTTAATTTTTCAGTCATAGCTATATACAAAGAAGTATTGTACATATAGTCAAGGTTTTTGAGTCGCCTAGCCAAGTCGAGTCGCCATGCCTCCGACTAGTGGCTCGCTGCGATTAGTCTGCGACTCGTCGTGATTAATCGCCCCAAGTCGCCCCAGGTGTTAAGAGGAGGAGGAGGAGGGGGAAGAGGAGGAGGAGGAGGGGGGAAGAGGTGTTGTTGCAGGCGGAGGAGGGGGAAGGCAGCTGCTTGGAGTATAATTCAGCTCGGAGAAGGCAGCAGCAGCTCGTAGGAGCAATGGAGGCGGCGATTCTGATGTGGGATGGGAGCACGTGTCTTGCTCCTCCTCTGTTTCGTGCTAGAGAGCTGGCCCAATAGGCCCATTATGTAACCCTAGCTTCCAGATAAAAATCCCAACCGTCCATATGCTCTAATCTGAACCGTGCATCTGCTCCCATGTGCCTTTCTCCTTCGTCTCTTCCGTGCTTCTCCTCGTACAGGCGGCGCACTCTCCAGCTTCGTCTCCTCCTCCCCTCCCTCGAACTCTGGCCTCCTCACCTTCCCAGTCTTCCCTCCCTTGGCCTTGCTGAAGCAAGCCGCCCTGCTATGAGGTCCTAGTCACCCGACTAGTCGTCGACTAATCGTCGACTAGCCTACCAGTCGCGCGACTCGCTCCTCAAGCCAAGTCGCCTGCGCAAGCCAACCTCGCTCCAACAACTTGGCGATTAGTCGGCGACTCAAAAACCTTGCATATAGTTTTGTGTTTTCGGAAACGTCTAAAGGCTTGTTACATGCATCATTTTCTCTTCCATATCCTTCATCTGAAACTGAAAATATGAACCATTTTGTTGATATGAACATTAGTTGCAAGGTGAATAAATAGTGGTCGACGATGTGGCTGGATGTACATGAGCATATGTTGTATCTTTGACGCCATTCATTTTGAATCATTAGAATAATAAAATAGGTTTGTTTGGATAATTATTTTCCAGGTTTCTAAACACATTTATTTATCTATTTTGTATCCACACATATGTTTCCCTAAATAAAATGACTGTACAATTGTGTGAACTGAGTGGCTGGTCGTTACTGTAGATTAAATTTCTCACATTAAGAATCTTTGCCTGATGCTACAAAAAAAATCTATGTTTTGTAGCAGGATTAATGATCAAATATATCCTTCTTATTGTAAATATTTTAGTCTGCTACTTTGTTCATTAATTTTTCTGGGTATTTATGCTTAAGTTTTATTTCAAAGCAAAATCATATTGAGCTATCTACAAGTTAGAATTGTCCAAAACGGTTTTTGTAACATTGTATATCATGTGTTTTCTCTTTTATTCATAACATAATATGCAGTCACACAATTTATATCTCGGTTGTGAATTCCAGAGGGAAGGATAGCCTTCCTGGCAGTTAGAGCTTCGTCACTTGCTGATCTAACAGTATAGACAAGCAATGCAAGCCAACCAAGAAAAATAGTTAGGGAAGCACCGAGTTCGCCGGAGGTAGCAGAACGTTTGTCGAGCCATCCAATATTGCCAACGGTGGCTACACCAGAGGTATGTGATGCCTCGACCACCCTCAGAAACAGCCTTGCTATTCCCCCTTCCCTTTCTTCTTGAGATTGTCGTATCATCGTCTCCCTGTAATGTGATGTAGCACTGTACTATGCACTTCAGCACTAAGCCCAGAACCTAGCTAGCTTACTTGAGGGTCGGCTCCGGATTTTGACGATTGTGTTTGTGTATAATTTGTGAGGGGCTGTAGAGAGTCAATTAACAAGTCAATTAATACAAACCTGTTTTTCTCTACGGTCCTCTGAACATACTCGCTATAAGAACATATATTTCAATATTTGAGCACTGAAAAAATTGTCAAATTGACTGGCTGCCTTGTGAAGAAGTAGCAAGAACGAACTCAGGAAATTCTGCAAATGATATCAGCATTGGTTTGTGTAGAACTGTGGATGTTTCTCTTGCAAGTCTAGGTTTTAGACAAAAAAAATCCTGCAGTTGAGGTAATGTTTTTTTTGTTAGGAATTAGGAGAATTGTTATGTACTCCCTCCGTCCGAAAATACTTGTCATTGAAATGGATGTATCTAGATGTATTTTAGTTGTAGATGCATCCATTTTGATGACAAGTATTTCCGGACGGAGGGAGTAGTAAAATTACCAAAATTCTTACAAAATATTCTGCAAGTTTTGTTTGCCGCTGCTCAGTCAAGCAAAGCCAACTGCTCGCCACTATATGTGGTTCTCTTGCCATGTCATGGGGTGCAACCACAAGTGGCACAAGAGTGTAGTTGTGGTGTTCTAAAATTTACTGATGTTGATGTTTCTTTTCAAGATTGTGGTATTGTTTACCAATTTGGTCCCCGGATTATGTACTCATTTCCTTTTCTATTCTTTGTAGATAATTTGCTTCAGTTAATCGAACTACATGCTGAAACATGTGTATTGTTTCTCAATATATTGGGCATCAATTCACCCCTCATGAGATCTCTGAATTTTCTACGCATATTGTATTTGCTGAATTATTTCCTCCAGATAACTATGCTTGGATTCACAAATGCGTGCAATGCTTTCAAGTAGAGGTTAGTTCAATACTTAAGTTGTGATATTCCACTTTCAACTTTTTGGTCCTAGAAGTGTACTACTTGGTAGGTTAGCTGCAAAAGCGGAATGTATATGGCCTGAATTTATATTTCAGAGTGTATAATCTGATTCAGAGTATTTTGACCCCTTGCGTTCTAAAACATTTTGTTGTATCGTTCTGTCCTGAAAGAATAGAAGCAAAACATGGTCAGTAATAGCACAACCAAAGTTTGTGAACATATCATTATAAAATGGTCGGTTGGATTGAGTTTTGTATGGATTCTACAAGGGCCATCTCTATGGAATTACAAATTAGCTTTACATTTTTATGAATGGGTTCATCGTCTTTGGATTGCCCACGTTCGGATGTGTTTGTGATCAAGTGGACACCACGACCACCATTAGTAGGGTGGGAACGAGAGTGTGTGATATTTTTTTCTTTTCCTGTTGCAACGCATGGGCATTTTTGCTAGTGAGTAATAAATCGTTTACAATAGCTGATGATCAAATGAAGCCCGGCATAACCTCATCATCCCACATATTGGATAATCTAGATCTAATGAGGGCGGCTGAAGCTCGGCTCATCGTACACCCGTCCATGTAAAGTGAATTCAAACAAAAGTAGCAAAAATATATGAAAAAAATTCACATCCAAAAGGCTTGAATGTGCCAGGAACGTATAAATTTCGTGGTGAAATGGCATTCGAGGAGCTTTGGACAAAAAAAATAATAATCAACTCCCAAATAATAAACTTTGTTAAAAGGCAAAGGCACTTTGGAGACTGATATTGCTTCTTTTTGTCTAGAGCTCTTTAAATGTCATTTCACCATGGAAATTTACACACTCTTAGCGCATCTGAGTATCTTGGATGCTCAAAAGATTCAGTGTTTTTGAAATGATTTTGCTATTTTTTTTTTCAAATTCAATGTTCATGGGGAGCAGATGAGTCTGAGCTCGGCAAAATTGTGGACATGACCCCCGCCTTCCCGGAGTCACGGGGAGCCCCCCTAGACATCGATCGCATCCCTACAGCCCTCCGGAACCCTAAGAACGACAAAGGCGGAGCCGTTCCATCGCCCGACAACGAACACCGGCGATCACCGGGAGTGAGCGAGCTCATGGTCATGTCCTTTTTTCGTCCATAGATGCCTATTTTGAGCCGTTCGTTTGCACACGAAGCCCCGCCATCGCACGCGTACTTCGGCGAGCACCCAGTCGTCGCCTCCATCACCCTCGACACACGCTGACGACACCTGCAACTTCGTCGTGCCACACCGCACTCGTACGCGCCCTTCCCCGTGCCCTAGGACCATCGGAATTGAAGGAAATATGTCCAAGAGGCAATAATAAAGTTGTTATTTTATATTTTCTTATTCATGATAAAGGTTTATTATTCATGCTATAATTGTATTGATCGGAAACCTAAATACATGTGTGAATACTTAAACAAATACCGTGTCCCTAGTAAGCCTCTACTAGACACTGGTGCAGAAACCTGCTATACAAATAGTTTTTAACCCCTTTCCGCGACGGCGTTTGGAACCGTCGCCAAGTGAGTGTGGGCGATAGGGGGTCCTTCCCACAGGACCCAGAAACCGTCAGGGATAGGCCCTCCTGGCACACAGGCTGGGGCAAAATGAGCTCGTGTGCGATCTGGCGAGGCATCAAAATCCAATTGTTTATGTTCGTATGTACATCCCACACGGCGAATCCTAGAAAAACATTTTCGTTCATATGTACATCACACATTTTTTGTGTGGAAACATTTGTGCAAGGTGGCCTAAGTCAAACCGTTCTTTGCCGAAAACCGTGTGTGTTTGTTAGTTGATCGAACACACCTACTTTCTAGAAGCCATGTGGGTTGTTTGCGTTCATTGCCCACGATGTTGTCTGAGTAACCGCCTGCAATAGAAAACCCCAATAAGCAGGGTAATTATCCTATTATTGAAAATCCATGTACTAATCAAATTGATATTTCTTATAAAACACACCAGATATTTCATATCTGTATAACGGCAACCAGGATTTCATAATCGAATTACATCAGATAGCTTCGGCACTCAGTTATGCCATTACACAATAGGACCAAGTTTCACATGAAACATCGAAAACCTTTGGAAAGTAGCATCATACATGGTAAATAGACAGATGAATCCCATCTGGGAAACTACAGAAGTGGAAGGCAAATATTGAGCCTTCAGTGATATTGAATGTCCTTGCAACTTTAGGCCAGTGGCTATGAATAATTTCCCGCCCAACCTTCGTCCTCTTCAAGAAGACTTCAATATTATGCCATGGGTGTTGAATGAATACCTTCCTCACCTCTTGACCATGCAGGTGGTTTGAAAGGTAATCATCGGTGAACTGCTTTGAAAAGTACTGAAAACAAAGATATGCATAAATCGCTGTTATAAATTTTGAAATGGCGCAAGGGGTAAAAACAAGGTAAAAGAGTGAGTACCATCCTATAGTTGACTGATGTCTTCTTCATTGTGCAAACAAAGATTTTGCTGTTATTCGTCGCAAGTTTCTTCATCCTAACAATCTTCCTGAGTTTCTTGACTTGACTGATATTCATGGACATCTCATTTTCCCATATGCAAAATGGGTCGAACAGTGGGTCTAAGCCTTTGACAGCAGGACCTACATGTGCAAGACCAAATTGTAAGAAACCTAAATATTAGAATGATTCCTGCAACCGCATAATAATGTGCTGTTAGCGAAAGGACCATGCATGAGCAACCCTCGATGGTAAACCGCAGTGTCTCCCATTGTTTCCCTACAACACACATAAGGAAGATCTTGATCAGGTTAACTGAGAGTTGCCATATGTAACACCCCGGATGTAATTTACCTTATATGTATCCCAACTCTTGCCGTTTCCGGCGCTAAGTTATTTTATTTCCTCGGGTTCGGGTTTTTGTCTCCGTGTGTTGTTGCCTTTGTCATGCATCTCATATCATGTCATAATGTGCACTGCATGTGCATACATGTTCGTCTCATGCATCTGAGCTTTTTTCCCGTTGTCCGTTTTGCATTCCGGCGCTCCTATCTCCTCCGGTGCCCCTTTCTACCTCTTTTCGTGTGTGGGGGTTAAACATTTCCGGATTGGACCGAGACTTGTCAAGCGGCCTTGGTTTACTACCGGTAGACCGCCTGTCAAGTTCCGTGCCATTTGGACTTCGTTTGATACTCCAACGGTTAACCGAGGGACCGAGAAAGCCTCGTTTGTGTTGCAGCCCAACACCCTTCCAATTTGGCCCAAAACCCACCTAAACCCTCTCCATCATCTAGAGCGTTCGATCATGATCGTGTGGCCGCAAACCGCACTCCATTTGGAGCTTCCTAGCTCCCTCTATGCCAATAAATAGATCCCCTTCCGAAATCACGGGTCTCTTCCTACCCTAACCTAGCTCCCCGCCTCTCTGCGCGCCGGACAACGTCCGGGCCGCGCCGGACATCCCCGCCGCCGCCAACCACAGGCCGCCACGTGGCGCACCGCCATCCGCAGCCACGCG
>NC_057803.1:208413935-208423345 GCF_018294505.1 Triticum aestivum | reverse complement strand
GGCCGCGACGTCCGCGCCGCCCCTCGCCGCTCCGGCGACCCGCTCCGGCCACCCCCTCGCGCCGGCGAGCGTCTCCAAGTCCGACGACCTCGGACTCCAACTCCAGCGATTATCGTTTTTCCGCGCCGCTACAGTGCCCGATCCGGATCTAGATCTGGAACCCTAACCTCGGTTGACTTTTTGCCCTAACCCTAGTTTTTATGCATATTTCATCGCATCGTATCTCCGCAACCGTGGCTCCAATTTGCGCGTATAGCATATCAAAATGTTCGTCTCAGAGAGTACATCATTTCATCTCACTGCATCATTTTCATTTGAGCTCATCTTGATGTCCGAAATGCTGTTGGAAGAGGGCTATGTGGTTAAATTGTCAGTTCTGTTTCATCAAATAGATATTTGTAATTTTTGCCATGATTAATGTGTGCATGATATGCTCCTAAGCTATACATGTGTTTTGTTATGTGCCATGCCATCTTTACAGAGGTGCTTACCATGTATTTTTGTGATATGTGTGGTGACTAGCACAAGCTTGCAAAGTAGCGTATTCGGTAATGCTGATTTTAGGGACTTAGAATTTCTCTAAGTCCTTGTCCTGATTTTGTCATTATGCCATATGTTCATGTTGTTTCCTAGTGATCCGTGCCTCTTTTGAGGATGATCAGTAAGGATGATTTGTTAACATTGTGGTGTTCTATCCATACATGTCTTTGTTTGCATTTATGGAGCACCCTAGCTTAAGTCAATCGAGCTCTACTTTTGCTATTTCGTGATTCCTGGCAGATTGTTGACTTGTTAGCGATTTTGCCGAGGATGTTGTTATTGATCCGTGCATGCTATGTTGTTGTTATTGCCATATCTAGCTTCTATGCCATGTGTTCTTGATGGTTCTATGCTTAGTTTGTCATGCCTTGCTCTGTAGTGAGTGCATCGAGCTCGTAAACATGCCTACTCGTTAACAGATTTGCATGCTCCAGTTTTTAACTAAGTCTGAGATCTGTTTATGTTTTTGCCATGTTCGCATGCTTGCAATTGTATTTTCTGATCCCTTTTGGCTCAAGGTCACTAAGGGACTTTTGTTAAGTGCTTTGATTAGCTTCATGTCATGCCTTGCTTTGCCATGTTAAGTTCCTGTAGCATATAGTTTTCATGCTCTAAAGTGTGCTACCTAATGTTGGATTCCAGACTTGTGTTAATTTCACTTAGTCTGAAACCTGTTATCGTTTGCATTTTTGCCATGCTTGTTTGAACCTGTTAATGGATGAACTAGCCGTAGCTCAGTGTTCATCTTTTGTCAGGCATCATGAGTGGATCCCTGCCATGTATTTTGTTGTCATGTTTGAGTGCTGTAGCATATTTATCTTGATGCATTTAGATGGCTACTTGCTGATTATCGCAGACCGGTGCCATATTTGTTTTGCTTGCCATTTCCAAACTGTGCATCCGATTCCGGTGATCTTTATATTGATTTCAACCGAAATCACCTCACCTTTCCAGTGCCACTCTTGGATTTCCAAGTTGAGGCCAGGTTCAATCATTCCTTGTCAAATCTCGCATATGCATCACATATCGCATCCCGCATAGCATACCATGTTTGCATCATGTTGTTCGAGCATTGCACGTGGTTAATTGTGTTCCTTTAGCTTGTTTGTCTTGTTTGGGTAGAGCCGGGAGACGAGTTCGCTAACAAGGAGCCCGTTGAGTTTTCTTACGAGGATCAAGTCAACTCTGACAACTTTGCAGGCAAGATGATCATACCCTTGAAATCACTTCTATCTTTGCTTGCTAGATGCTCGCTCTTTTGCTATGCCTATGCTACGATGCCTACCACTTGCTTATCATGCCTCCCAAATTGCCATGTCAAACCTCTAACCCACCATGTCCTAGCAAACCGTTGATTGGCTATGTTACCGCTTTACTCAGCCCCTCTTATAGCATTGCTAGTTGCAGGTGAAGATTGGAGATCGTTCCTTGTTGGAATATTGTTTATTGTTGAGATATCACCATATTATCTTGTTATCTTAATGCATCTATATACTTGGTAAGGGTGGAAGGCTCGGCTTTTTGCCTAGTGTTTTGTTTCACTCTTGCCGCCCTAGTTTCCGTCATATTGGTGTTATGTTCCCGGATTTTGCGTTCCTTACGCGGTTGGGTGATAATGGGAACCCCTTGACAGTTCGCCTTGAATAAAACTCCTCCAGCAATGCCCAACCTTGGTTTTACCATTTGCCACCTAGCCTCTTTTCCCCTTGGGTTTCCGGAGCCCGAGGGTCATCTTATTTAAACCCCCCCGGGCCAGTGCTCCTCTGAGTGTTGGTCCAAACTAGAGCCCCTTGCAGCGCCACCTCAGGGAAACTCGAGGGCTGGTTTTAGTTGTATGGATTGCTTATCCGAGTGTGCCCTGAGAACGAGATATGTGCAGCTCCTATCGGGATTTGTCGGCACATTCGGGCGGTGTTGCTGGACTTGTTTTACCATTGTCGAGGATGTCTTGTAAAACCGGGATGCCGAGTCTGATCGGAATGTCTCGGGGGAGGAATATCCTTCGTTGACCATGAGAGCTTGTGATGGGCTAAGTTGGGACTCCCCTGCAGGGATTTGAACTTTCGAAAGCCGTGCCCGCGGTTATGGGCAGATGGGAATTTGTTAATGTCCGGTTGTAGATAACATGAAACTTAACTTAATTAAAATGAATCAACCGCGTGTGTAACCGTGATGGTCTCTTCTCGGGGGAGTCCGGGAAGTGAACACGGTGTTGGAGTAATGCTTGACGTAGGTTGTTCTAGGATCACTTCTTGATCATAGTTGTTCGACCGTGCTTTTGCCTTCTCTTATCGCTCTCTTTTGCGAACAGGTTAGCCACCATATATGCTAGTCGCTTGCTGCAGCTCCACATATTACCTTGCCTTACCTATAATCTTAAATAGTCTTGATCGCGAAGGTGCGAGATTGCTGAGTCCCCGTGACTCACAGATTACTTCCAAACCAGATGCAGGGACCGATGATACCGTTCCAAATGATGCGCTTGAGCTCAAGTGGGAGTTCGATGAAGACTCTCGCCGTTACTATGTGTCTTTCCCAGAGGATCAGTAGTGGTGCCCAGTTGGGGTGATCGGGGACCGTGTCGCATGTTGGGGTTGATCTTTTATTTTGGTACCGTAGTCGGACCATGAGTGTATTGGATGATTGTAATGTTATTCATGTATTTGTGTGACGTGGCGAGTGTAAGCCAACTATGTATCCTTTCCCCTTTTTATATATATTTACATGGGTTGTTGTGAAGATTACCTTACTTGCGACATTGCTTTCAATGCGGTTATGCCTCTAAGTCGTGCTTTGACACGTAGGAGATATAGCTGCATCAAGGGCGTTACAAGTTGGTAATCAGAGCCTTCCCCGACCTTAGGAGCCCCCCTGCTTGATCGAATAGCTGGCGTTGTTGAGTCTAGAAAAATGTTTTGAGTCATTTAGGAATTATATATTGGAGAGTTTAGGAATTCTTTTTTACTCCCCAGTCCCTTCATCGCTCTGGTAAGCCATCCTGACGTAGAGTTTTGACTCTTCTCTTCTCAAATTTTAGTAATTTTTTTAGGATCACGCAGGTATCTTGGAATTGTTCCGATCGATTTGTGACGAGAACATTGTTCTTGGTGCCTCCTGTCATTTAGGGGTTGTGGCAGTGTCCCGGGGAGTTGAGCTCCGAGGTGTTGTCGTCACAATTTTATCGTTGCAGTTCTGGAATACATGAGTTTAGTTTCGCCGACATCGAAAATATCTTTTATGAAGTTGTTGGTGAGATAACCTCAACCCACCCAGTACTGGGGCGGGAGTTCGGGAGTATTGCCATAACTTGTATAACGGATACTTTTCGAAGGTTGAGGTAGACGATTTCCGAAGTTTTTCTCGGTTATGTGTTGAAGGATGGATACAGCTGGATGTAGGATTTGCTAGAATTGGGTGGATATTATGCTTCTCCTGTATCCCCAACACCTGATTGCATAACCGGAAAGGTTCGGGAGTTTCATAGGTGGGAATTCTTGTAGCTCTAGTTCTTCTTCCACGGATATTTGGTTTGAGATTGGGTGATCCTTACCGAGTATTCGTTCTTGTTCCGTACCTTGTTGTTTTTCTTCTACCTCAATTCTAAGTGGCTTCTCAATTTATGGATATGTGACCATTTCAATTGGAATGCATTCGTTCATTTTGTTCGGATGTGAAGACTATATGTTGCAATTTCAACCCGTTTGATTCAGCTTCAATATTTGTCTGTCAATGTGCTAATGGATGTCAACCTCTTCAGGATGGCTCCTCCAACGTGCACGACTCCGAATCCTGATCCGCCACCACCACCTCCACCTCCGGAGGCATGGCAAGCTGTGATGGCCGCTACCAATGCAAACAGCAGCTGATCATGCAACTTCTTCAAGAGCGCAATCAAGGAAAACAGGGCCAAGGCAACAATCAGAATCACTTTGCTACACTCAACCAGTTCCTTGCTAACCAGCCAAAGACCTTCAGCAATTGTGTTGAGGCAACAGACGCTGATGATTGGCTCGTGGACATATGCAAGCATTTCGAGTGCAGTAACGTCAGGCCTGAGGACTTTGTCAAGTTCTCTTCCTTCCAACTCAAAGACCAAGCTGCAGAATGGTTTCAGCAGTACAAAGATTCCAGAGGAGGCCGTGTGATTACCTGGGATGAATTCCGTCAAGACTTCAAAGCTCATCATATTCCTTAGAGCGTGGTTGAAAGCAAGCGTGAGGAATTCCGCAACCTGAAGCAAGGCTCTATGTCTGTCTACGAGTACAACAAGATGTTTCAGAAGCTCGCCCGTTTTGCTAAGTAGGACGCCCTTGACGAGAAGAGCATGATATACCAGTTCAGGGGTGGTCTCAGAGAAGAAATCCAGCTAGCTCTCATTCTCTTTGAGCCCAAGAGGTACGATGAGTTTTAAAACATGGCAATGAAGCAAGAGACTGCTCAACTAAAGTGCGATGCTTCAAAGAAGCGAGTCAGAGATGCTACTCCTTCTTCCTCAACTCAAGTGGCTAAGCAGCAGAAGTATTGGCTTCCTCCTCCGTTCCGTCAGCCTTATCAGTAGAAGAGCAAAGGTGGCAGTGGATCTTCCCACCCACCCAACCCTGGCTTTCAGAACAAGACTTCGTCTCAAGCTCCAAGATCAAGTGCTCTGTATCATCGTTCGCTTTCAGAGGTCACGTGCAACAAGTGCCAACAGAAGGGTCACTATGCCAACAAATGCTTCAATCAGAGGCGTCTCCCTCCTCCTCCTCCTATGAGATCGGCAAGTACAGCTGTGGTCAAGCATAACCCCAAGTACTCCAAGGTCAACATGGTGAATACAGCTCAGGCAGAGGACTCGTCAGATGTCATCATGGGTAACCTTCCTGTTAACTATATTCCTGCAAGAGTTCTTTTTGACACTGGTGCATCGCATTGTTTCATCTCGAGACCTTTTGCATCTAAGCATGATTTTGTTACTCAAGTGTTGCCGAAACCATTGGCTATTGTCTCTCCGGCCCGTCAAATGACATCTCGAGTATGCGTTCCGGATGTTTCAATCACATTGGGTGACTATAAGTTCTTGTCCTCTCCAAATGTTCTTGGTGACTCAGATATTGATCTTATTCTCGGAATGGATTGGCTTTCTAAGCACAAGGCTCAGCTTGATTGTGCTGCCAGGTAGATTCAATTGACTCATTCGTCTGAGGATGTAATTGTCTTTGCCGCTCGGGATAATACCATCCGTCTATTTTCTCTCAATTAGAAGGGTGAACTGGATGCCATCTCTCAAATTCCAGTCGTTTGCGAATATCAAGACGTCTTTCCAGAAGAGCTTCCAGGAATGCCTCCGCACCGGCCAGTTGAATTCGTCATCGATCTTGAGCCTGGCACGGAACCGGTTTGCAAACGTCCTTACAAGCTTGGACCTGAAGAGTTGAAGGAGCTGAAGAAGAAACTCGATATTCAAGAGCGAATGGGTCTCATCTGACCTAGTTCTTCTCCATGGGGTTGTGGAGTTCTTTTTGTGAAGAAGAAGGATGGAACAGACCGACTTTGTGTTGACTACCGTCCATTGAACAAGAATACTACAAAGAACAAGTACCCACTTCCCAACATCAACGAGCTGTTTGAACAACTCAAAGGTGCTCAAGTATTCTCCAAGCTTGATCTCCATATGGGATATCACCAGATTCGAATCCGTGAGCAAGATATCCCCAAGACGGCTTTCAGAACAAGCTATGGTTCATATGAATACAATGTCATGTCCTTTGGCCTTGTCAACGCTCCTCCGACTTTCTCTCGCATGATGAACTTTATCTTCAACGCCTACACAAATGACTTCGTCTTGGTCTACCTCGATGATATTCTGGTCTTTTCGAAGAACAAGGAAGATCATGCCAAGCACTTGCGTTTGGTGCTAGATAAGCTCAGAGAACATCAGTTCTACGCCAAGTTCTCAAAGTGCGAGTTTTGGCTCGATGAGGTTCTCTATCTTGGGCATATCATCTCTGCCAAGGGCATAGCGGTGAATCCTGAGAAGGTGTCTACAATTGTGAACGGGGAACCACCCCAGAACATGGAGCAACTCCGCAGCTTCCTTGGTCTCGCAAGCTACTGTCAAAGGTTCATTGAGAACTTTTCAAAGATCGCGAAGCCTCTTTCAAACCTTCTCCAGAAGCACGTCAAGTACGTTTGGTCTCCTGAATGTGACATCGCTTTCAACACTTTGAAAGAGAAATTAGTCACTGCTCCAGTTCTGACTCCTCCTGATGAATCCAAACCGTTCGAGGTCTTCTGCGATGCCTCTCTTCAAGGTCTTGGTGCAGTATTGATGCAAGAGAAGAAAGTTGTGGCTTATACCTCTCGCCAGTTGAAGCCCAACGAGAAGAACTACCCCACTCATGACCTTGAGTTGGCGGCAGTTGTGCATGCTCTTTTGACTTGGAGACATCTCTTATTGGGAAGAAAAGTGGACATCTTCACTGACCACAAGAGTCTCAAGTACATCTTCACTCAGCCTAATCTCAACCTCAGGCAGACTCGTTGGGTCAAAATGATTCAAGAGTATAATCCAAGTATCGAATATACTCCAGGCAAGGCTAATGTGATTGCTGACGCATTGAGAAGGAAGGCTTACTGCAACAGTCTGATTCTTAAGCCTTACCAACCCGAGCTTTGTGAAGCTTTCCGCAAACTCAATCTGCAAGTTGTTCCTCAAGGTTCCCTCGCCAACCTTCAAGTCTCTCCTACTTTGGAAGATCAGATTCGCGAGGCTCAACTTCTTGATGCTATGGTGAAGAAGGTGAAGATTGGGATTTCCAAGAGTCAACCCAAGTACAAGTGCTATCGCCTTGATGACAAGGATACTCTCTTCTTCGAGGATCGCATTGTTGTGCCTAAAGGTGACCTTCGTAAAGTCATTATGAACAAGGCTCACAATTCACTCCTATCCATCCACCCTGGGAGTACGAAGATGTACCAGGACCTCAAGCAGGCTTATTGGTGGACTCGAATGAAGCGCGATATTGCTCAGTTCGTGAATGAATGTGATGTCTGCAGAAGAGTGAAGGCAGAACACCAATGACCAGCTGGTCTCCTCCAACCTCTTGCCATTCTAGAATGGAAGTTTGACCACATTGAGATGGACTTCGTGACTGGGTTTCCAAAGTCCAAGCGTGGCAATGATGCTATATTCGTTGTCATCGACAAACTCACTAAAGTGGCTCACTTTCTGCCTATCAAAGAGTCTATCACTGCAGCTCAATTGGTGGAGCTGTATACCTCTCGGATTGTCTCTCTGCACGGCATTCCACAGTTGATCTCTTCATACCGTGGCAACATCTTTACATCCAAGTTTTGGGATTCTTTTCAGAAGGCCATGGGCACCAACATCCGCTTCAGCATAGCTTTCCATCCTCAAACTAGCGGCCAAGTCGAGCGTGTCAATCAGATTCTTGAAGATATGCTCAGGGCTTGCGTTATCTCTTTCGGTATGAAGTGGGAAGATTGTCTTCCATATGCCGAGTTCTCCTACAACAACAGTTTTCAAGCAAGTTCGGGCAAGGCCCCATTTGAAATTCTCTATGGCAGGAAGTGTCGTACTCCTCTTAACTGGTCAGAGACCGGTGAACGTCAACTTCTTGGAAATGACTTGATCATAGATGCAGAGAAAATGTGCAAAGTTATTCATGATAACCTCAAAGCAGCGCAATCGTGTCAAAAGAGCTACTATGATAGTAAGCATCATGATTTGGCTTTCGAGATCGGAGACCATGTTTACCTCCGCGTCTCTCCAATGAAAGGTACTCGTCGCTTCGGTATCAAAGGGAAGCTTGACCCTAGATACGTGGGTCCTTTCAAGATCGTCAGCAAGAGAGGTGATCTCGCCTATCAACTCGAGCTTCCTTCAAACTTTGCAAATGTGCACGACGTGTTCCATGTCTCTCAGCTCCGCAAGTGCTTCAAGACCCCTGACCGCACCGTCAACTTCGAAGACATTGATCTCCAAGAAGACCTTTCTTATCGTGAGCACCCAGTTGCTATTCTTGAAGAGACTGAATGCAAGACTCGCAATAAGTCAATCAAATTCCTCAAAGTCAAGTGGTCACACCATTCCGACTGTGAAGCCACCTGGGAACGTGAGGATCACCTCCGTTCTGAGTACCCGGCGTTTTTCCAGTCCTAGATCTCGGGACGAGATCCTTTCGTAGTGGTGGAGTGTTGTAACACCCCGGATGTAATTTACCTTATATGTATCCCAACTCTTGCCGTTTCCGGCGCTAAGTTATTTTATTTCCTCGGGTTCGGGTTTTTGTCTCCATGTGTGGTTGCCTTTGTCATGCATCTCATATCATGTCATCATGTGCATTGCATGTGCATACGTGTTCATCTCATGCATCCGAGCTTTTTCCCCGTTGTCCGTTTTGCATTCCGGCGCTCCTATCTCCTCCGGTGCCCCTTTCTACCTCTTTTCGTGTGTGGGAGTTAAACATTTCCAGATTGGACCAAGACTTGTCAAGCGGCCTTGGTTTACTACCGGTAGACCGCCTATCAAGTTTCGTGCCATTTGGACTTCGTTTGATACTCCAACGGTTAACCGAGGGACCGAGAAAGCCTCGTTTGTGTTGCAGCCCAACACCCTTCCAATTTGGCCCAAAACCCACCTAAACCTACTCCATCATCTAGAGCGTTCGATCACGATCGCGTGACCACAAACCGCACTCCATTTGGAGCTTCCTAGCTCCCTCTATGCCTATAAATAGATCCCCTTCCGAAATCACGGGTCTCTTCCTACCCTAACCTAGCTCCCCGCCTCTCTGCGCGCTGGACAACATCCGGGCCGCGCCGGACATCCCCTCCGCCGCCAACCACATGCCGCCACATGGCGCGCC